>NW_004955490.1:4049221-4094469 GCF_000276665.1 Chinchilla lanigera
TGCACATATACAGAGCTATGTGCACAACCAAGTAAAAGTGGGCAGAGGTTCTGAACCCATACTTTGCCACAGAGGAAATACAGATGAAAAATAAGCGTATGAAAAGATGGCTCAGCATTATTACCCATTTGGGAAATGCAATTTAAAACCATAATGAGATCCTACTATATACCTGTTAGAATGGCTACACTTAAAATCCCAACAGAGCACTGAAGAAGATATAGAACAACTGATGAGAAAGAAATATGGTATGGTTGCTCTGGAAAACAGTTTGACAATTTATTATGAAGTTAAATATAGGCTTGTCACATGACTTTTCAATACCATTCTGAGTTAAGCTAAAGAAATTAATTTTATGCTTAACAAAAACCTGTATATGAATGTTCTTAGTAGCCTTATATTCACGGTTACTAAAAACTGGAAACAACCCAAATGTTCAAGGGGTGACTGCATATACAAAACACTGTGCAGCCATATAATGGGAAAGTCCTCAGCAACTAAGTTTGAATGCACTACTGATACGTACAAAACTATAGATGAATCTCAAAGGTGTTTTGCTGAGCAAAATAGAAGAGTCTCCGAAAATAATCAAATAACATCAAGTATAGGAAGAGAATAATTAGCAGTTGCCAGAGGCTAGGGATTGAGGAGTGTATGATTACAAAGGGGCAACACCAGAAAATTTCAGAGTGTGATGGAACTGCTGTATATCCTGATTGTGGTAGTGATTACATTAGTCCATACAGATCTCAAAACCCTTAGAAATGTGTGTTTCTATATGTATTGATTATGATGGTAGCTACACGGGTACATATACTTATCAAAACACATAAAATAGGTGAATTTTATTCTGTGTAAATTGTCTCAAAAATTGAATTTTCCTTTATAAAAGAAAGCATCCTTACCTCATTTACACCTCTTAAAAATAACAACTTTTGACACTGACAGTTTAGTATGTACCTGCCTAGAACATGAGAATGTGTAATATAAAGAGTTTTTCAATTGCATAAATGAGGTCATTGTATGCATATATTGTACTTTATATTGCTTCTTTACTTAGAGATCTTGGACAGATACATATATATAGAATTCTATATATAAAATGTTTATGATCTACTATATTTTAATACGATGCCATGTTCTAGATTAAACATCATTTAATCAGCCTCTTACTGTAGGAGATTTAGGTTCTTGCCAGTTGTTTTGCTGTTACTAGCCATGCTACAGTGCACATCCCTGTTCATGTAACTTTTTACAAGTATATTAATAAGACGTAGTTCTAAATGTGGGATTTATAGGTAGGTGTAATTTGAATTTATAGGTATGTTTAATTTGACTTTATGTAGCTATTGACAGATTGCCCCTTATAGAACCAAGTAGAACGTTTACAATGAGACATCAGTATATTTTGCAGTTTCCCACTGGAAGACTTTAAACTTTTGTCTTGCATAGGATCATGCTGATATTGAGTGGAAATTTGCAAGGACGAAGCTCTGGATGAGTTATTTTGATGAAGGAGGCACCTTACCACCTCCTTTCAACATCATCCCCAGCCCCAAGTCATTTCTATATCTTGGTAACTGGTTCAACAATACCTTCTGCCCTAAAAGAGATCCTGATGGTAGAAGGAGAAGACACAACCTGAGAAGTTTCACGGTAAGACTTTTCAAAACTATGTTTTTTAAATAAAACTATTTCCTCCTTCCTGTTTTCAACATAAAATCACCCAACCTCCTTATGTTTGGGGAGTTTGCCAGGCAAGAGCTCCTGTATTATTCTCTAGTTCTAATGTTTAGAAGTATATTTGGATGGGTGTGGGTTGGTAGGAGTCTGAGATGTTGATGTAACTTCTCTTTCCATTTTCTGTTATAGGAACGCCATGCTGACAGCTTGATACAAAATCAACATTATCAGGTAAACCTACACAGGGACTAACTGTAATTGTTCTTCAGTAGTTCTATGGAGTAGAAGCAAACTTATCTCTGGCTATGTCTGGATCCTGTCTACCTAGTTATCCCACATTTACAACTATGTCTTATCAATATACTTGCAAAAGGATGCATAAACAGGGCTGTTCACTGTCCCATGGCTAGTAATAGTAAAGCAACTGGCAGTAACCTAAACATGCAACAGTGGGAGGCTGCTTAGTGATATTTCATCTAGAACATGCAATACAATATAATCAGTAAAATATAGTAGATCACAAACTTTTTATCTATATGCATCTGTCCAACACCTCTATGTGAAAAAAACAACATAAAGCTTGCAAAGGCTGTAATTCATCAAATGCTTAATTAACTCCCCAAAGTGAAACTATCTACTTTAAAACCCTGTTAATAGCCATTTGTCACTACCTCAGCTGGAGCAGCATCCATTACTTGGAACATCCTTAACTTGGAAAGCTAACTCCTTGAGAATAAGTAAAACAGAGATGTGGCTGGTTAGTCAGTCAACAAATATTTAAGTGCATATTGTACAACAAAAACTATGTGAAACATTACTGTGAACAAGAAAAACACAATTTGGGTTTGAGGGGTAGCTCAATGGTACAGCACTTGCCCTGCAAGTGCTAGGCCCTGGGTTCCATCCCCAATACTGACAAAAACAAAAAGAAAGGAAGACACAGTCTTTCTACCCTTATGAAATTTATTATCTAGAAATGATTAAAGGCATTATACAAATAATTCGAATTACTAAAATTAAGTGATTACAAGGGTAAAATCTACTATGAACAAAAGCATAGAGTAATGGGAATATATAAGGTGTCATTAAAATATGTAATGAATGTTTAAAATTTTTAAATTATTATAGTAAAAGACACATTGCCATTAATCTTCATCAAAATACTCCCCCTCACTTCACAAGGAGTATATAGAGGGGGATTAGTAACAATATATCTTTTAGTGCGATAATTTTTAAAATTTAAATATTTAACCTACATTTCGATCATACCTTATTTAATAAATAATGAATGCATATAACAGGAGAAAATTAACCTCTATGAAGTAAAAGCTTATCTCAATGTCAAGGACTTGGGTCTCCCTGAGTTACAACATGACTTTAATCGAAGAAACAGATAAGCATATCTACCCCACCAGCCAGAACACAACCAAGCTGCTAACTATGTGAGATATCTCTTTAGAGTAACTTTTGCAAATCACAAGTAAGAGACAGCAATCTCTTACCTTCCTGATCAAAAGAAACTCACAGTAGAAAAATGTGCCAGGCTTAAAAGAAATTCAATTTTATTCTACAGATCACTCCCTAACTTTGCTCCTCTTAGGCTATAACTAACAAGAGAAACAGGAAATGCAGTATTTGGTAGGTGACTCTTTTCTCACCATTCTTGCCTCCAACCCTCATTACCTACTTTCTCACACCATGAATCCCAGGCAAGATTCATTGCCTTCATTCTCTACTTCATAGTCATTACAAAAAATTGTTAACTGGGCATCTCAGTGACTTCTTTAAGTTTATGAAAAAGCAGAAGTAATAAGTATACCATTAGTGAATACTACTGTAGAGTTTGAAGTAAGCTTGAAGTAGAATTGAATTCTAAATGTTTGCCATTTGATTGATCCTTTCGCTTCTTAAATTTTTAATTTTTAGCAGTACATGTTTTCAGTACATAATGGTTACATTCATTGTGGGGAATTGGTACCTGTATATTACACATCTCGATTCTTTTTTCCCACTTTACCTCCACCTCTTCTTTTTGCCAGCATCCGACTCATTTATTTATCTTATTCATTATTATAAAGTTAATTGTCATACATACAGATTAATAGCCAGACTAACAGGAAAAAAACATACACAACATATAAGACAATTATACTAAATTGAAGCATATTTTTAGGTACGCTGCCCATGCTGGGTTACAATATGCATTCTAAATTTTACATTTACTTAGTTGCGTGATCTTGGAGGAGTCAGTTAACATCACTGAGCCTCGGCTTCCTCATCTGTAAATTGAGGATAACAGTAAAATTTATTTTATGGTGTCATGAAAATTGAATGGTGTGGTATGTGTGCTGCATGGCATAGTGCTTGATATATTGCAATAGGTGATAATTATTATCACAATCACTAACACACATCACAGTGACATGTATGAGACATCTTCTGCTAAATGAAAAGAGAATATCCCTATACAGACGTGTATTCTGACAGCAAGAAAAATATCTTGACTACATAATTAGTACAAGACTTAGTAATTCTCAACTTTATAAAACTTTTCCATTTTACCAGGAGTATTACAGTTTAATACAGCCTGATGGGAAAAGATACTGACTATGACCATTCATAATAGATTATTCTATTCTCAGTATTCCATACATGTTTGTTTACCTTATGCTTGGGTACAAATCCTTCTTATCTGGTGAATTTGATTTTACTGGCACACTCTGCCACCAAGTTTGGAGATACAATAAATCATTTAGCCAATAGATATATATATGTATATGTATATATATACATATACATATACATATATATACATATATATACCTATATATATACATATATATACATATATACATATATATATAACCTGTGTAGGTTTCTTATTTCACTGAGAGCTTGAGATTGAAACTGAATGCCTCTTTACATTTTTTTAATTCCAGGAAGTTATCAGGAATTTAGTCAAAAGATATGTGGCTGCTATGATAAGAAATTCCAAAACAAATGAGGGGCTAACAGAAGAAAATTTTAAGGTAATTTAACCACAGATTAGTTGAATTTCTCACGTCTTTATTTATCTTCTTCTTTCCCGTCCCCCTCCTCCTCCCTCTCCTTCTCCTTCTTTTGTTGTCGCCATCGTCATCGTCATCGTTGTTGTACTGCAGATTGTCTTTGCACAGAAGTACATAACCAGCTGTTTTTATTTTGAGACAGGGTCTCACTAAGTTGGTAATTTGTCTAGGCTGGGCTGGACCTTCTGATCCTCTTGCCTCAGCCTTCTAGGATTACAGGTGTATTCCATCATACCCGCTTAACTGTTCATTTTTAAAGTATCATTTAATACACTTTCAGATCTAGTGATGGAATTTTATTTGCCTATAATACAGCAAAACCAGCTACAATTCTACTCTTAGAATTATGTGTCATCCAGTTGATGGAGGAGATTTCACCAGTGCCTCTCATATCACAATAAGTTTTATGAACAAAAGAAATTTGTCCTCCACATTCTTTTAACATTCTGGGTGTTTCTCAGTATGGGATTTCCCATGCTTTACACGATGCAGCAAGGATGCATCATGAGGAGTAAGAGAGCAAATGGAAAATGCTTAGACATTTAAATGGCTTCTTTGCCTGAAAGATACAAGATCAAAAATTTATTATTAAATCTAATGTCTTAAGAAACTCCACTATTAAACTTTAAAAATGTTCTACTGTTAACCTAGTTTAAAACAGTGATCTCAAGCAGGGACAGTTTCATCCCCCGGTACACATTTGGCAATCTGGAGATATTTTTCGTTCTCATACTGACATCCAGTGGTTACAGACAAGGTTACCACTAAATATCCAACAGCGAACAAGGTAGCCTCCCACAACAAAGAATTATGCAGCCCAACATGTCAACACTGCTAAGGCTGAGAAATGCAGCCTAGAATATACATGTTCCTTTTTTCTAAGGCACATTAAAAAACTACTATTCTAATCCACAGATGTAACTCATCTGTTGAGAGCCTACGTGCCAAGCACACTAAGTGCTAGGTTGTAGGGGTGAGCCAGATCTAATTGTCCCCTATTCTTGTGGATTGATAAGCAATAATAATAATATAAGGTAATAAGTTATTCAGTATTAGGATAGGGTACATGCAAGGTACTACTGACATAAAGAGAGGAACACTCAATTGGAGCTTGGGAAGTTAGTATGGGCTTCCAGACACAGTGATGTTTAAACTGAGACTTCATGGAGGAGCTAGATAAAGGGGAAGATGGGGTGAAAATGGTTCAGCCAGAGACAAAGGCCCAGAGGCAAGAGAGAATATAGCCATGTGGATGGAGAGGGAAAGTAGAGAGCCTAGAAAAAGAGGAAGAATGAAGGAAGGTAGAGAGATGCACAGGTAACAGGTCTTGAAAAACCCTGTAGTCCACGATACAGCATTTCCACTTTTTTCTAAGGGTACTGACAAGTAACTAACGTGTTTTAAGAAAGGGGATGACATGATAAAGATTTAAGCCTTTTAAACAAAAACAGTTTGTAAAGGAACAATCTAGTATCTAAGCAGCCAGTTAGAGAGAGAAGACATTGCACAGGGACTTGAAAGAACTGAGCCCACTATCTGAAAACAGCAGTCTCATCACCTGACATTTCACTTTTCTAGTTTCATTCCTTGGAGTCTTACAAGCCTTTTCTTACCTTATCCTTTTATATAAAGATAGCCGTGAGAGCCAGGACCCAAATCTAATGCATCAATTGTGAATTCTTGCTTTATTAGGGATTGGTTTATTGGTGTGTGCCCCAGATGGGGAGGCTCTAAAATCAACTTTACTCACTGCGTGATTTTTCAAGTAGTTACAGAATTACTAATATGTTTTTCTTGTGCGTGAGTAATGGGAGATGCTTCTGGTATTATGTGTGGTCTTATGTTTCTGGTATTGTGGTTTGCTACTAGACAGAACCTAGAGCATTCTGAAGAGTATGCAGTGTGTCTATTTTAAACTAGAGATCAAGCTTGATGTGACATGTCTCCTCTTTCTCTAGGAATTAAAGCAGGACATTTCCAGCTTTCGATATGAAGTGCTTGACCTCTTAGGGAACAGAAAACACCCAAGAAGAAGCTTTTCCACGAGCAGCACTGAACTCTCTCAGAAGGATGATGCCAATGATGGCAGTGGTGGAGCTCGGGCCAAATCCAAGAGTGTCTCTTTCAATTTAGGCTGCAAGAAGAAGGCCAGCCATGGGCCACCTCTCATCAGAACCATGCCAAGAGCCAGTGGTACCCAAGGAAAGTCAAAAGCAGAGTCATCAAGCAAACGCTCCTTCATGGGTCCTTCCCTCAAGAAACTGGGTCTCCTATTCTCCAGGTTTAATAGTCATACGTCTGAACCCAGTTCAGAGCCAATGTACACAATTTCTGATGGAATCGTCCAGCAGCATTATATGTGGCAGGACATCAGGTATTCTCAGATGGAGAAAGGGAAAGCAGAGGCCTGTTCTCAAAGTGAAATTAACCTCAGTGAGGTAGAATTAGATGAAGTCCGGGGCGCTGCTCAGAGCAGTCAATGCCCTCTAGCCTGTTCCAGCTCTCTTCACTGTGCATCCAGCATTTGTTCCTCAAATTCAAAACTTTTAGACTCCTCAGAGGATGTATTTGAAACTTGGGGAGAGGCTTGTGACTTGCTCATGCACAAATGGGGTGATGGACAGGAAGAACAAGTTACAACTCGGCTCTAAGTCAAGTCCCTAACACCTGCCCTGGAACTCAACAAAAATTCGTAATTTCCTTGCTTTCAGAGGTGACATAGAGTGTGATTCCCTCACTGCCCCCCTAGGAGAGTAAAACTCCTATTATTTCCAGTCTTTTATAGCTACATTCTACATTTTTGTTCTTATTTTATATTATTATTTGCCTTTTTAAAACCATAAATACTAAATCCATCTCACAATTAAAGGGGTATTTCTCCTAATCAGCAGAGGTGCAGTTGGGTGCTTAACCCTTTTGCTTTGCTTTGCTTTGCTTACCCTTACTTCCTTGAAGCTTCAGGTGCCACTTTGCTACTGTTGCTGCCACACAGATTCCTGACCCCCCTCGGATCTCA
The DNA here is from genome assembly GCF_000276665.1 of Chinchilla lanigera. Taxonomy (NCBI): domain Eukaryota; kingdom Metazoa; phylum Chordata; class Mammalia; order Rodentia; family Chinchillidae; genus Chinchilla; species Chinchilla lanigera. Next base: position 4,056,989 of record NW_004955490.1, read on the forward strand.
TACCATCTCCCCACAGGGCTGAGGGATGTGGTCAGCAGTCCCCACCAGCTATCAGATAAGGCAAACAAACCTGCCTATCTCTGTTGCCCTCCAATGCTACACGCTGCCCATGCCGGTTCAATGAACAGCATCAGAGAGGCTGATTAGACTCCAAAAAATTCTCAGCTTGTGATTTCTAGGTATAACTGGCCTTTTTGTTTTGTTTTGAAACACTACAACTTCTTATTGTGGAGGCTGAGTGTTTTTGTTTCTTAAAGATGTGTTTCTTAAGGTGTGCCAATGAGATATTTGCCCTATAATATATGTCATATCTAATAAGTTAGGTGAATTCTTTTCCTGTTTGTGTATTTCACTTAACTTACTACATTTTAAAATTTGATAGTATTGAAATTAGTATTTAGGATGTGTACTGTTTTTTAAAAGTTCTACTGCACTCTAACCAATAGTCACTACATTTCATACATTGGCAAGTAAAAATAATTAGCTGGTATATTTATAGGGTCCTATCTACTGTTGATAGTTTTAATCATCATTGCTTTTGAGGCATTTGTAATATAAAAGACTTGATTTGAAATATTTTATCAGAGAAATGACATCTTCCTGAGGTATTGAAATCTGAGAGAAAAAGAGCATCTTCATTTTAATTGATTCCTGGAAAAAATCACAATTTTAGGTTTTGATAACCTAATTCAGATTGCGGTTTTAATATTCATTGGGGTAAGCAGAATTGCATGTGTAAATCTGTTAGATATGTAACATAGCAACCCTGGTGAACTCACAAAACTACGTGATCCGAATTCTACTATCTTCTAAGAAATCTGCCTTTATACATTCAAATTATTTCCCACAGCTTCATTGGAATACAAAAGTTCAAGTTGAAAAATGAACTCGCAATGCACATGGTCATCATCTTAGACCTGACAACCACTGAACAATAATCTGCTGAGAAAGAGTGGTTTTTACCAATATTAGCACAAGTTGTACCGATGTATACTTTTAACAGGAGCTGAAGCATCCCTAATTCTAGCTTGTGAAGGTTAAATTAGGAATATGTAGCCCAGAAAAAAGTTGTTGTCCTGTTTCTTCTAAATGTCAACATCAATGGGAATCCACCTAAATAAGTGAAATGAGGGGGGTTTCAAACAATATGTCTTCAACTAGTCTTTGACAGTATTGTTTCTATTATTTGAATTGATTCCCACCTCTATTCCTAGCGCTGGTGACTGATGGTCAGAGTATTTCACCTGGAGAAGAGTAAAATGGGTGGGGGTACAGGAGTAAGTGTTGAAAAATAAAACTCAGATGCAGAGAAAAGTAAAGAGAACAGTTTCCTAAAGACCCATTTGGCAAGCAGTTGTCCCATAATAATTCCTTGTTCATCTCTTTTTTTTTTTTTTCCTGTATGTGGAATCAAACTCAGGACCTTGCACTTACCAGGCAGGAACTTATGCCGCTGAGCTACATCCCCGGCCCTTCCTTGATAATCTCTTAAGTACTCATTTATGCAAATCCAACTTTTTCCCTGCTTCACTAGGTAGGGCTATCATTAACAGGCTCTGACATTAAAACAGGTTACTTTCCAGAAGGAAGGTTTCTAACTTACAGATTCAACTTTCCCAATTGTCAGATTCACTTTGAAAAGTATCAGAACCTGGGCTACATTCCTAAGTCATATCAGTGGCACCAAAAGAACCCCCAATATATAACCCTCTTTCACTGAAAGAAAAAATTTCTTTCTCACAAATGTATGTACTTCTGATAATAGGTAGACTGGCCTAGTAGTTATTTTATCAGTTTGTCAGAAAACATGGTAGGCAAATATGGATCATATTCTAAAACAGTCTTCTCTCAGTTATGCTCTAAAGAGAAAATATAAAACATAGAAGCCAACCTCTCCTATGGAAAGAAACTAATGTCATATTTTCTAAGAGTACATTCCTTTTCTGTTCTTAGGGTTATCTTTGTGACTTCAGTTTAGTACTTCACTAGTTACACTGAGGCCTCACTTTGAATGAGGGTTAAGGCTAAATAGCTACTACCTTAACTTCCCTTTTAGTGATACCAACATTTTTTTAAAGTCTAACTCTGCTGAAAGTAGGAAGAGAAAGATTTTCATTCACTTCTCTAGCTTCCTGATCAGCTACTACCAAAAAAACCCAAACAAACAAACACTATATTTTTGGGATGGGGATATAGCTCAATGGCAGAGCACTTGCCCAGCATGTGAGCCCTGGGTTTCCTCCCTAGCACTGCAAAAAGGAAAAGGATTTTAAGTAAAAATACTTAAGTATATTCTCTGATCCAGAGAAGGTATAAGCCAACTTGACAGTAAACTTACAAATACAAAGAGTAGAGCTGAAATAGAGCCTTGTTTCCAACCTTGTAATTTACAAATAGAAAAACAATGTGTTTGTGTGCATGGGGATTGGTGTCCAGAGACAGGACAATAACTTACTGAAGGTCAGAGTTAGGTCAATGAACCAAAATTTTCTAGATCATAGAAATGAGATATTTACTGTTAAGCATATACATTTTATATATGTGTAAATTAAATGGCCATTACAGGCATCCATTTTTTCCCTTTCCCTTTTACTTTCCTTTCCTTTCCTTTTTTCTTTGTGGCACTGGGGATTGAACTCAGGGCCTTAAATGTTAAGCAAGGCGCTTTTCCACAGAGCCACATCCCCAGCCCCATTTTTCCATTTACCTAAAATATTGTGAGCTCCAAAAATTTCACATCTAAATGTGAAGTAAAACTGTACTGCAGAGTCAAAAATAATTGTAACTACAAGAATCATTTACGAATCCTCTAAAATAACATACTATGGTTCACCTTCATTACAGTTGACTTTTATACAACTTCCAGACATCATGAATTCATTTGTTCGACCCCATAATTAAAATCTTAAAAATTAGGGTAAATAGATTACAAATAAAACATCCAAATTAGAAAGTGACCACTGTTGAAGTATCTCCTCCACTTTTAGCTTTAAGACCAGTTAAGTAAAAAGACAAAAAGATTCTAAATTCAAAATCATGGTTTTGGAAGATGCCAAAATATACAGGGATGCAAATGTTCCAATTCATACTTTTACTTACATGAGAATATGAAACATTTTCCATTTTTTTCTGCCTCATGTTATTTCACTAATTTAGGCTATTTCAGCTAAGTCCCACATTTCTAAACATTTACACTGCACAATCTGATTAAAGGACTTTTTAAAAAATTAGAGCCTCTACCTTTTGAATGACTTAATAAAAATACTGTCTTCAAAAAAGAACTTTATAGTTGCTATGCCAATGAAAACCTCTGAACATATCAATGGGGATTTCCTAGAATAATATGATACTTTATCTAGAACATATAAAAATAATCATTTGGCCCTTATGTTGCTTTGTAAACAAAACTCAAGTGTCTTTTTTGGACATAGTTTTAGTGATCTACACATTGTTTTGTTAAATCATCAGGTAAAAAGTAAATTCCTATTTAACACTAGTAAGAAAAACAGCATATTATTTTGGTAATCAATTTATCAAGATATGCTAATAAACATTACTTGTTTGGTCAGTGTACATTGATGTAATTTTTGAGATCGTTTAAATAAACTCTTCATACCTACGTTGCAGGCCATCTTTACCCCCTGCAGCTTTGCCTCAAAAATACAGGTATTTCAGGCGCTTTGGTTTAATTGCATCAAATACCCACTTTGTTGGTATAGAACTAGCCACTGGAAAATCAATTAGAGTCTCACGTTAGTATAGAGAAATACTATTTTGAATGTATTGCCAATGACATTTTTTCCAACAGATGGGGTTTTGGTTTGCTTTGGTTTTGGGGAAATATTTGTAAAAGGGAAAAATCTGTATATGCACACACACACTGTGAAACTCAATAGCATTTGATTCATCTGACCTTAGCCTTTCATCCTTTTTGGTAACTGTGAGATCACTTTTAAGGGAGGGAAAGCACCCATAACTTTTCAACAGAAAGATACTGAGATGTGTTAAGGAACTGCTACAATGAATTGCCATGACAGCATCCTCTGTAGGATAACAGTTATGTTGAGAACTATTAGGATTTGGAATTTCTGGATTTAAGAAAAACAACATTTAAGTCAGGAAAAAAGAACTTACCTGCAAAGTATATACATTTTTTGCAAAATAAAGTCAGCATACTTCAGATCTACTGCACGAGATATTATTCATCTCATAATGCTGCTACATGGTCTAGGATTTTCCTCAATAGAGGTTTGGTGGTTCAGAGAAAGTGCTAGTGATTTTGAGATATATATTACAAAATTAAGTAGACTGCTCCTGTGCCAAAAGCTACTTATCTGATGTGGAAAGTTGTGAAAGCTCTGTAGAGGTAGCCTATTACTACACAAATGAGTGACTATTTCTGTAGTAAGATAAAGAGCCTAGTACTTTTTGATCATTGTGATCAACTTCCATATACTGCCCCCAAACTGAAGATTCCAGATAACTTCATAGAATCAAAAAAGACTAACTGAAGAAGGTAAAAACTGCCTAGAGTGAAGGTCACTTGCACCAATCTGCAGCATATCTTACCTTTGACTGTAGTGTGTTTCACTCATAACAATCTAACATCTCAGGAGATGTACTTCAATACATGTAGGCGTGTATGCATGCACCCCCGCCCAAGGCACTGTCCTCAGCGGTATTTCAGTGACTAGATGGTAATACGCCTTTTATTTAAGCTTAAAATAACCAACCACTTGCAGCACTGTTAAACTGGTCTTGGTCATATTATGTCTTTTTCCATAAAATTTAATGTATCTACAAAATATTTATTAATCCCAATTGCCTTCCAACTGATAAACTCTTGGTAATTTTTCAGTCTTATATAACACTTAAAAATGACCTTCAAAGGACAAGACAAAAAGGACACTCTGGATTTTTGTTAAGTTTCTGGAAGATTTAGATAATCTTATGACACATGTAGGTAAGCATTTTAAAACATAGGGCTAAATCACCAAATTATTAAACTTTTTAGATACCAAACTGAAATGATGGTGTTCGATTAAAAATGTGATTTCTAGAGGTTGAAAATGTAGCTCAGTGGTATAGCAGTTGCCTAGCATGCATGAGCTTCTCCATCACATATACACAAAAAAAGAAAAAAAAAGTTCCTGGATTAAAGTATTAACATCATCATTTTCTCCTTCAACAAAATCTAGAAGCACAATAATATGTGAAAACTAGCTCTGAACAACAAGCTCTGGAAATTATTTTTTAAATTTTGGGTCATATTTGGGTTGAATTTCAGAAAGTAGCAAATTCACACCTGTGATCCCTATATTCATAATTTCAACATACCCAATCTATAGTAACACTGTTTAAATTGTGCAAAACCACAGATTTTCATAAATATGACATTTTGACCAAGGACTGAAGGGATTGATTTCTCCAAAGTTTACCTAGGAAATAAAATGGATTTGTTAAAATTCTATATTAAAGAGAAATAAAAGCTAAAATTGGGAGAGGATAGGTCAGAAGTCAGATTATATATCCAGTGTCATATTTTGCCTCATAAATTTGGAATAAGCATAGAAAGTGGGATTATAAAGTAATGAGACTAGCATTTTTAACTTGCTAGAATTTATGTGCCAAAATGAATGTTGTTCTTCAAAGCAGTCACCTTAAGAAGCCGCACCCATATTCTAACAATGCTAAAATTATTCCATTTGGGACTTTCACTGTTACGACTTTGAAATTCTGCAATACAATCTCTGAATACCCTCAGTGGTAGAAAGTCATGATCTTACAAACTTTAAAAAAGTCTGAATAATTTTAGATGCATTATTCATAAAATGTTGGGTGGTCAACCTGAGTAATTTCCTGGTTAAAAACAATAATTTTCAAGTGATTATTTAACACAATAGGGACTTTGGTGACTTTTCAGTTATATATGCACCCCTGCAACCACTAAGGTCAAGATACAGAATATTTTCATTACCTTCTGAAGTTTTCTTGCTTTCTTTTGCAGTGTGAAATCTGGTTTCAAACATGCTTGCAGCCAAGGCAGCCTTACTGGATAAATCATACAGTCTCTTCAAAATACTTTCAAGGGCAACATATTTAGGTACAGAATTTAGGTACAACATACTTAGGTAAAGAATGTCCACTGATCTGGGAACAACCAGGATGTTTAACTCTTGAGACACTTGTGTTTAAACAGCAAAACACACTGAGGATGCCAATGGCTTATGCCGTAAACAGAATTTGCTCTCCAAGTCTTATTTGACCCACAAAAAATGGCATTTTATAATGTAGAGGCTCTGACAATCAGGAAGAGGGAATAGTAAAGTCTCCAACTTCCACAGAAAAATCGAGTATACGGTTTTGAACTCAAGGAACTATGGTAGCAGAAAGTAGTGGGAGGCTCTAATGAGAGGACAGGAGCTAACTGAATTTTCAAGTCTCTTGAAAATTACATGTTCAGATCAGGTGTTTCCTGCACAAAATCTAGTAATTAAAGTACAGCTTCAACACTTTGTGGCCACATCTTGCAAACTTCCTTTTACATCATATATTAAGCATCCATTTTAAATAACCAAGGCAAAGTTGTCTATAGTCCAAAAGCAGGGTGTTAACTGTACTTGGCATCCTTGGGGAGAGGCAGGTCAAAATTCTTGGTGTCTAACAGGATCAGTGGAAACTATGGTTCTAAAATGAGTTATGTGAACTTTTAAGGAAAGCTCTAAAACCAAAGGATTAACCCTTAAAACCAAAGTGTCTGTGGTTTATTTAATGTTCAAGGAAATGCAACTTGATAAATTTTTAACTTCGAAAATAACTGTTCAAAGCCGTATTTCAACTTTATTATAAAAATACATACCTTCTCCACGACATCTCAGTTCAGATAAGGATAAATACATCCTTCCCAAGGGAAAATATATTGTTTCTATTTCTTCCAACACAGGGATGCACACAGAGATAGTACTCAAGAAGGCAGAAATATTTTTAACTCTTTACAGGATTCTATTTCTTTAAGATTTCTCAAAACTGGAGTTGAAAGTGATGGGGAGTTTCTTCCAAGTCAAAACAATGAATGCAGTTTGGAGCCACAGGTCAACAGTTGATAGCAGGAAAGAGAAATACTAAAAACTAAAGGCCATGCTTAATTCATTTTCTCAGCCTAGTTGGTGGTTCCTCATACATCACCACAGAGAAAATGTTTGTGCTCAAATTTAAGGTTAAAATGGTATCACCTGAGCATAACTCACAAAAAGCAAAATTTGCAAATGTGTTTGTGCAAGTGGCATTTTGGCTTTGCAGACTATTCTAAAAATGAAAATCTTTTTGAGTAACTATTACTTTTATTTAGTGTCAACCTTTACTGTGTTAATATGAATCTTGTACAATACTTTTGTGTATTTTTAGCTTCAATATAAACAAAAATAAAGCACTTATTCCCCCCTCAAATGTATGACTAGATTTAAAGTGTTCTGTTCTTCCTTTTTCCAATGTAATCATTTATAGCTATTATCAATAAACATTTATGAACAATGAATTTCACACTACTTACCAACAGAAACATTAACAGATGACTTCTGCAGTCTAAAATATTGTGAAATGTAGTGACTGAGAATCAACATTATCATTCTAATTTTTGTATTTCCCAATAAACAAAGCTAGATTACATATTTAACAATTTAGTCATAAAAAGAACCATTAGATGATAAAGAGACAATGTAACTATAAAGCTAGTTTACATTAAGAAGCCTAACAAGTATGACTGAGTATACACAAAACAATTTGAATCTGTGAGAAAATAAACCAAAGTTAAGATAGTCATCATTACACCAGTATAATCTTAGTCTACCTATGTGATGCTTCAAGTGTTAGTTGATATTTTTTTTTCCCCACAATTAATTCAAATTCCTAAAGTTTTCTTGTCTTATGTTTTATTACTTAAACTTTTAGGCCGCCAGACCAGTGGTTAGCGTACCAAAGCAGCTTAACTTTCAACTAACTCCTCCACAGGTCCTGGTGTAATTACTTAGGAAAATCAGTGTAAAGATTTTACACACTAATGAGATAAGGGCAATTGAAAAATTGCCATATATCTGACAAAGATTTGTAACTGGGGAAAGAAAAGTACTCCTTTAATGGAATTATAACAAATGAGCTGAATATATTTCACAAAGGAATATATACACTGAGTAAACACATGAGAAAAATGCTCATTATAAAAAATATAACCAGGCAAATGTAAATCGAAATCAAAATGTGATAAGTGTTTACTACACACCAAGAAGGGCTAATTTTTAAAAAAAATCTGACACAATCATGCTAACAGAATTTCCCGTACTATTGATGGAAGTATAAAATGGTAAAATCACTTTGGGAAGATGTCAGGTGTTTCTTATAAAATTAAACGTATGTCTAACCTATGACCCAACAATTCTTCATTCCAAGAGGAATAAAAACAAGTGTTCACATGAAGACTTCTAGAAAAATGCTCATAGCACCTCTCTTCATCACAATCTCTAAAAACTGGAAAGGGCCCAGAAGTCTATGAAGAGAATAATTTGGATAAACAAATTATGTCATATCAACACACACAGAAAAACCCCAAAAGGAAACCTTACTCTCAAATTACATTTGGATTCATTTATACAGTTTTTAAAAGTGAAAATTAATCTATGCTGGGGGGAACATCAGAAAAGTCAGCACTTCAGTGGGGGTTGAGAGTAGAAACACAAATTGACTGGGAAAGAGCATGAAAGATTTAAGGAAGGGATAAACTCCATAAAGGCTTGACCTTTAAAGGTGTATGTTTTGTCAGCATAAACAGCACCGAACACTTATGATTTGTGTACTTCACTGTATGTGAACTTTACCTCAAATGAAGAAAGTCTTTCATAAATACTAAACTCCAGTTAACACTAGGCATGCCACAATGCTTATGAAACAACTATACTTAAGTCTTTAATTTTAAAATTCAAAAATAAGGATTTATAGATGGATATGTGAAAAAACAGCGAAACAGTCACTGTTGAATCTAGGTGGTAAATATGATTGTTCTTTGCACAAATTACAACTTTTCTGTATGCTTAACATCTTTCATAACGAAACATTGGAAGAAATTAACAGTGAGTACAGGTAAAGAACTAAGTTAACAAAAGCCTCATTTATACCATGCTTCAAGGTAATCAAAACATGTGTACTTAGTTATTTCACCAAAGGTAAAAAAAAAAAAAAAAGAAAAGAAAAAGTTCAACTGTTGAAGTAAGCGGTACAATTGAATACTAAACAGCTTCTTACTAATGTTAAAATTTTCACTTTGAGGTAGTTGATGTACCAGAATATTAGTTTCTTCATCTCTAATACTAGAGGAAGGTTTCTACCCTAGTGCTAGAGTAGAATTTTTTTCTACAATTCTGCAAACAATTTCAGAAACCTGTATTTTATATGTAGTAAAGGCTGTAAGAGGGACTTAGTAAATCATGTGAAGGGAGTGATCACTCATATAAAACTAATAAATCAGTACTATTGTCTAATAATGTTTGGCTAGGATACATCTTAACGTTTTTATTGTTTGACTGAACTGATTCCCCAAGAACTGATTAAATTTAACTTCAATATTATTGAAACCTCTACTCTTCATAAAAGGTCTAGATAGTGGCAAGAACCAGGGAAAAAGCAGTTCAAGAGCCAGGGATATCCTGGTTTCCAAGATCCCCTCTGATAATCGTAAGAAGAAAAAAAATGAATTTAAAAGTACTGGTGATTATTAGGAAAACAATGATGGAAACTGTAAAACTTGAAATGGCTCATTCCATTTAGTTTCAATTACAAATGAGCACCATGAATTCAACAAAAAGTTTTACATATAAACTAGTGAATATTCTTGAGAATTACAGAATTTCATAAAATCCATTTCCTATTCTCTAGGCTTTCCCCAATTCCCTAGATGTCTTAGTAGTGAATCTATGGGTCTTATGTGACAGCTTCTGTAAAATCTCGTAATACTTTTCAAGATTAAAGACATTTCCAGAAACCTGAACAACTTCCTAGGTATCTCTTCTACAAATGGCCAGTTACCAAGGTATTTTTTACTGGAAACATTTCAAACACAAATATAAGAGAATGGCTTAAGGGATCCAAGATTCAATGGTTTACAGGACATAATGCTAATCTTTTATCTATAAACTTTATGCCTAGGTTTTGAAGCAATTTCCAGATTAATCATTCTAAAGCAATTTTAACAATATAGTAAATAGTTGTCTAAACATGAGTGGATCTCTTCTTAAAAGTGAAATTCCCCACATCTCTGAAAAGTATTACAGAGAAAAACTGCCTTTGATAATTGAGCTAGGAGTCAAGTATTCTAAACCAAGTGGCTGCTACGGAAATTTAATATTCTGTATATAATAAAGAGAAGAGAGGAAGGTTTCTTTTGGTGTATTAGTTATCTTATAGGTTTCATGTAAAAGAGACTAAATCTGTCTCAGGTTTAGAAAAGTTTAGATTAAATTCATTCATGGCCACCCTCCCAAATGGACTATTTTGTTGTGAACATTTATACCAGAATCAAATTTTGAATGTCTGATGTTCACATTTTCAAAAAATCTGTTTGTATTTATTTCCAAAGCGAATTAAAGGTTATGCCTTGATTACAGGCTCCAAGGAAATGAAAGATGTTTTAAATTCACAAGTCTTGAATTTCAGCAGTGAAACACTCAATATTTTCATCTGTTCTTAAGACAGAAAGTCTATATAACTGGTTTTGGGGATATATAGAGCATAAAAATGAAATCTAATTCTTTTTCCTTGCTACAGAAATTATCCATCTTTCTAACTTTAGTATAACCAAACTGTATCAACAAGGGGTGGCAGTGGTAATGAGTCTCAAACAAATCACAGTGCCTTTATATCTCCTTCTGACTATAATTCCAAATGGATGAAATCTGGTTATCAGTAGAGGAAAGACAGTATATCTTTGTCATATGAAGGACAAGTGGAGGCAATATGTAAGATGAAGTAGCCTGCCACTATTTTTGCTACAGACTGATTAAAATGTTCTCTTTGGATTTTATTAATTACTAGAAAAGCTACATCTGGTAGTGGTCCCCCAAAACCACTAATGACTTACACAGCAGTGGAGCTTACTCCAGCTTCACCCTACTCCACCCAAAACAACAGGAGAGCACGGATTTATTCCTACTAGAGAAGCAAGCTAAGGGGCTTGCACTTGCATAATTGAAATAAACCATAAATCCTATAGATTCACTTGGTAATGATTAGGTAAACTTAGTATACACATTGATTTCAGATTTGAAAGATCACAACAATTATCTAGTTAAACTGTATCATCTGGCAATTAAATTTAGGGGAAGGCAGCAACCTATAAGTTTGAAATAAAAACTAGAAACTCAAGGCAAAGTATTTGTCTTAAAACTATCCAAGGTGCAGACCCACATTCTCAAGAAAGAATGAAAACCTTCTAAAACACCCCCTCAGAAGCTAGTGAACCACTGACAGTTTAAGATAGAGGAAATCATTTGCTGTAAATTAAGTATACTTCAGAAGTGTTAGTACATTAAAAAATCCTGGAGAAGGGTTGCTGTATGTTATAAGCTTGACTGTAGGCTGCTGAAATTAAACCAAGAGGTTTGCAGAGAAACAGATAAAACGTTAAAGAGTTAGGGTGCTCTAAGATCAGTATACTGCCATCCATCTTTCTTTACTAAAGTTGTCAATTACCAGATTACAGAGCAATATTTTAAAAACCAGAAGCCCCAACCAGTACTATGCCTTATTATGAAGTAGAACGCTTTAAGTAGTATACTGGTTTTGATCAATAACCTTGAGAATAGGACAATGAAGAGAAGAGATTCTTTGCAATGGATTCCACCACCTCAAGTACAATATTGGTTCAAATGCAAGGCCCAGTGTCTCAAGTAGTTCTTTTTACTTGGAGTGTGGCTGCAGGGGTGAAAGTACAGACTGATTCGTAAGTATATACAGTGGTACCTCAGTTCATGAACTTACTTTGTTTTACAATTTTAGGAAAGATGGTTACATTTGTGTTTGTGAAAGATGGCCACATCATGTTTGTTATCCGATGCAGTTTGTAAACAAAGCGCTCATAAACTGAGGTACCACTGTATAACATTTTAAGAAGACTATAGTCATAAATCAGTTTTGTGGCAACCAAAAAACATTTATTAAAAATATTTGTGAGATATGACAAAACATTCTGAACAAATTATTCCTCGGAGGATAAATGATTAATATAGATCTTGTGGTCTTTGGATAGATGAAAGGGAGAAGGCAAAAAGGGCTGAGGAAATGTGTCTTACAGAAATTTAGAGACAAGCCACACCTTGAGATGTAAGTCTAAAAACAAAAAATCTGTGAGATAGGACAACTATTGGGAATATAGGAAAATGAGAAAGTCTACATTGAAATTTCCATATGGAGGGGTCCCACATGTATTTTGTGGCTTATGTTTTTGGTGTTTTGAGACAGGATCTCACTATGGTGTTTAGGCTGGACTTGACCTCACCATGTAGTTCAGACTGGCCTCGAACTTGCAGCGATCCTCCCTCCTGCTTCAGTCCCCCAAGTGCTGAGGCACGCACCACCTTGCACAGCTAAAACCAAGTGACTTTAAAAGGAACATTCTCAGGAGAAAACAGCTAGATACGGTAGTATGTATCTGACCTGAGAGTAAATAACATTTCAAGTGGCCCTACAACTACCCCTACCCCCACCATGTTAAAGCTATAAACTCACATTCTTCTGCAACCAAAATGCCAGAGAAAAACACCGAAATAATCAAATATCTGGTACACTCTCTGCTGCCATGAAAAAGCAAAAAAAAAGAAAATCACACTCGTTTTGGTAATTTTAAATGCTAGTTTTTATTTACTGCTAACTGTGCAAAGGATACCAATTCAATACTGTGCAGTAGACGTTACATAAATCCAGTATTAAACAATAGGATATGGGATAAATCTAAGGTAGAGCACCATATGACTTCAAAACTGATGAATATCATAGAACACAACTCAGGTCATACAATTGTTAAGAAACCTGAAGAGCTCTTATTTAACATGAAGTTACCCAGAAGCAAAGGCTCTTGATTCTGTTGTATTACTTTCAAGAGAAGTGGATATTACAATTTTTAACAGTTTAGTATGTTGAATGATTTCTGAGCCAGGGAAATAGTTTGTATGATTTATTTCAATTGGCACTATCACCTAATACAAAGATGACAAGCTGGTTTACAGGAAAACAACTGAATACAACCAAATATGCTCAGTATGGGGCTAGTTGTATAACCATCTTAATTTCCTCATTCATAGCCCAAAGCAGTATTCCTTTAAAGGAGTATTTTAAATGAAAAGATAAGACAATCTTAAAGGCACATACAATAGTAATGACTCCTGCCACCTAAATCACTTAAACACAAACATAAAAAACTTTAAAAACCAAAACAGCAAGAAAATGGCAGTGCAACAATACTCCATATTGCTGAATCTTACATATTCTGAGGTAAGTAATGAGATGATGAAGGAGGTGAAGTAATATAACCAACTTGCCCAGGATTTAAAGCACCATGAATCTGAGAAGAACCACCATATGCTGTGCTAACTGGATGACAGGGTGCAACACAGGAATAATCTGGCCCAACAGGAAGGCAGGAATCAAAACTTGGTACTGGTGGCTGCCCATAGGGATCTGACATTACTGGATAATAGACTGGTCCATGAGGGATAGATGCAGAGTCAGAATTTGGAAAAGTACCTGAAACAAAGCATGTATACAGTACACTTTACACACAAAAATTCATTGCAAGAGAACCCCATGCAACATAAATGTGTGTTCATACAAGTGAAAATTACCTATCATTAACCTGAGAAACATCAAAACAAAGTATTTTATATATAGCAAAGTATTTTATATATAGTGTCTAAAACAGGCAAAGTATTGTAGCAAAGTATTTTATATATAGTGTCTAAAACAGGCTACCAAAAGATTACATGAAAACTTCTAAATTAAAAAAAATTACACATAACAATGATTTTGTACTACTTGAGCACTGAAAAAAATCAGGTGCCTATACAGTTTAGTCTATACTTGAAGGTATAGTTCCAAAGAGCATCCTAAGAATATCTTCTCACAAATATCACTGAGATACTATCATCATTTTAATTTTGTAGCACTTTTATCATGACAAGGCTGTTCTAATCTTGCTACAGTGACTATACATATTAGACAAAAAGGAATTTTTCATTATTTAGGCTAATTTAGTTTTGATCACTCTGTAAAATTAAGACTGTCACTGCTCCATGGTTTACTGCTATTAAAAATAGCTGTATAAAAGGTACATTGTACAAAAATGCAAATAAGGTTGACACTTTATTACCATAAGTCACATTGTACCAGCACACTAGGGATAAATAAGATTCTCTAGTGCTAATAATATTTCAAAACTGTTAATGTGCTTTAAAAAAGGAAGAGAAAAAAGAAATCAACATTCCCAGTATGTACAAGACCCAGTACACATACACATAAGGTGTCAAATAATTCTTGTAACAACCCTCACAAGTCATTTTACAGAAAATCTGGCAAAAGAAGGTTAAGTAACTTAGCCAAGATCTCAATTATTGAGGAGTGCTGCCATGTGAAACAAACTTGGTTAATTCACGTAATTCTTTCCACTTCCTGCTGATTCGGGCTGTCCAAAAATCCTATTCTATTCCCCCCAAAATGCTTATTATATTTTGAACTTACACAACCACCATTCTTATGGTCTAACATAGTGGCTCTCAAATATTTTGATCTCAGGATCACTTTACACTTCTAAAAACTGAAAATCCCAAATAGTTTCATTGTGGGCAACGGATATAAGTATTTACTGTACTAGGAATTTAAGTGAGAAAGTTTAACATATTTACTAATTTATATAAAAAAGTCAACTTCATGTTAACAAAAATGAAATTTTTATTAAAAAAAATTCTCTAAAATAAAACTGTGAGGAAGAGTGTCACTGTTCTAGTGAAAATTTCTACTGTAACAGAAACCAGGCAGATTCTCATATGAATTCTGTACTTAATCTATTGTATGTTTAAGTAAGTATATGAAGAACTCTCCCCTCACATAGATGTGTAGCTGGGAAAAAGAAGTCTTTCAGTAACAAGGCATTTCAGGTAATTGTAGATATTCTTTGATGCTGTACCTTAAATACATAAATGGTACATTCTCAAAGATGAGTAGCAACATGGACTTTTTATATTCTGTTGTATTAAAATCCATTGTTTTATCTTTCACTTTAGCTAGCTCTTTTGCACCATCAGGCACAAGTAACATCCTGCATTTGTAACTGGGAAACTATTACTTCACTTAGTAATGTAGATCTTCCAGATGTAAATACATCTCTTTACACAATTTGAGAAACTACGTTCACTAATAGCTCCAGTTATATTAGAAGGATTTTACTTAATGGAAAGCTCTCAAGCACATGATGGAAGATCCAAGTTTCCCAAATCTCTAGCTTTTTTCTGAAAATTGGAATTTTCTTTGACAACAAAAACTACCATTTGTTTTTCTTTAAGTGACAGGCTTACTTTATTCATTTGAAAAAATGTCAACCAGATCAACACAGTCTGATCTATCATTCTTTTAAGAAAACAATGTGATTCATGAAAAATGTCAGCTAGCTGAGAGCTAATAAATCAATACCACAAGTCCTTTTCCTTAAACATTATACTTCATTCAGTATACAGGTATTTTATGAATAGTTCCCATTTTGTGACAAAGAATATTAAATATAATTAAGGATAGAGATTTAGTAAAAATAAGAACATCTGTGATGAAACACAGGAAGAAATTAAATTGGCGTTTTTGTACCAACAGCCTGTTGATGAGAAAGACTAATCACTAGTAGAATTTGGTACTAATATCTTGGTATGTACTTAGGTGCCTGAAGTTTTGCCTACCACTGACTTTTATACTCTGAATACAGGGACAAACAACCTCAGTACTACTGTGAATATTTTTGGCCTCATGAATCTCCTGAAAGGCTGTCAGGTACCCCCAAAGGGTCCACATATCATGTGTTCGGAACAGCTGGTGTAAATATAGGGATCTAATGAAACATTTGAGGACCATAATTAAATTCTACACAATAAAATAATCCAATTTTTCCTTTTGCTGGCAATCTCATTACATACTCACCACTCGCTGATGCATCTGTCTGTGCACCATCTGCTCTCACTACCTCACTGTACAAGTGAGGAACACTTTGGTCTACTAGAGGAGGTGGCTCGGTATAGACTGGGTAATTCTCTGTATGAGGCTGCTGCATCTGTGGCACATAGCCCATAGACTGCCAATAGTTGTGGTGATAGCACTGGAGCAAGAAATGGCAAAAGCCACCAAAAAAACAAAACAAAAGAACACCAAAACTTTACTGTTCATTATTCTTAAAGTGGTATAGTTCCTTAAATATATTAGACCACAATTTTCAGGTGTGGTAAGATCTGCCATTTAGAAAGTATGTTCTCTATTATAATAGCTTACTGTCTTTGGTAGCATCTATACTCATATTTTGGACCTACTAATTCTTTTAGGAAAGTGTACCAAGGAAATCAAAGATATACACAGAGACCTGAATACAAAGATGTCTCTGTAATATTATTTTTAAAACAAAAACCGCTGAACAGCCTAAGTATTCAACAACAGGGAACTGGGTGAATCAATTACTATATATCCATGATGCAATACTACATACTACACAGGCAAAAAATTGTACTTTCAAATACTTTTAAAAAAACATATTAAGTTAAATGAATACAAAATTATGTAGTGCAACCTGTATTTTATAAAATAAAAATCAAAAACTAAGTAAATATATCAAAATATAGTGGTGATTTGGTTTTCTTTCTACCTTAGTGTTCCCTAAATGTATTAAAGTGAACATTACTACTTTTAATATAAAAGTACTAAAAATAGCTCTTCTGTATTTCCTGGTATTTCCATGTTAAAATTAGAAAAAAATTGGGGTGGGGTCACACCATGTTGCCAAGCTGTTCTCAAATTCTAGGCTGAAGTGACCCTCTTATTTCAGCCTTCCAAGTAGCTGGGATTACATGTATATGCCACTGCTCTCAACTACTTCTTTCTTTTCTCTTTTCTAACTGCAGGATTGAACCCAGAAGCACTTTTACCACTGAGCTACATCCTAGTGCTTTCAATTCTTAAAATTTTGAGACAAAAACTAAGTTACCCAGGCTGGGCTCAGATGTGTGATTCTCTTGCCTCAACTTCCAGAGAAGCTAGGATTATAGGTGTGTGTCATCAGGCATGGATAAGAGAATTTTTTTTAAGTGGCACTGAGGATCGAACACAGGGGTTCTCTACCACTGAGTAATATCCCTAGCACTTTTGTAAAACTTCATTTAAGAAAGTGTCTCATTAAATTGCCTACGCTAGCCTTGAACTTGCAATACCGCCTCAGCCTCCCGAGTAACTGGGATTATAAGCATGTGCCACTGCACCTGGTTTAGAAGAGTTGTTTAAATGCCAGACTTCTGGAACAAGCAACCAAGTTTCCACATAGGACTATAATAAACTAACACAACCAAAGGAGAAAGCAATTTAAGAAAAATAGTCTGAAAAGAACAAAAACCTACTCTACTACTCTCAATTTATAGATGTGAACTACTTGGGGAAGACAGTTTTCTGGTAATATGTCTAAAGTTTTAGGGAAATTAGTGTCTGGAGATATAAACTATCTGAGCATTGTCCAGGAAACTGTATAGTTTCTTATCATCTGCCAAATCTTAAGATATACCACCTCTTCTTAGTGAACATGCCATCTTCCTGTACTAGAAAGTGTGTTTGAGAGGAAAATTGATGCCTAAATAGTAAAAGAGCTTTCACTTCAAACCAGAGACACTGTTCAGTGATATCAAGATATTTAGCAACCACTTGTACAATTCAGAGGAGAGATGAAAATCAGTGTTTGGCAAACACCTTTGAATATATAAGTGGTTTAAACATACAGCTTTTAAGTATCTTTGAATTAGTCTGATTACTTTACGTATCAAATGCAGAAATAACCATAAACACATTTTAAATACATAGGATAAATTAACCATTCGTTCTGAGTATGTAACACAGTGAAGGACTGGTACAGAATGTTAAATAGGAGGGGTAACCTACTATATGCTAAAGACGTGCCGCTTAAGAGTTCAGCCCCTCACTTTCCTCAATTCAACTATTTTATACTAAGAACTGAAGAACTGAGAGGCTAAAGTATAAAACTGACCTATCTCATCTTTACAGATCTCTTAGAAATAAAATTTAGACCCCTCCCAGTATTCTTAGCCTTTAATGTTCAAGAAATCAGGCATGGCGGTGCACGCCTATCTCAGTACTCTGAGGATAAGGCAGGAGGACTGCAAGTCTGGACCCAGTCTAGGCAGCTTAGTCACTTAATGAGACCCTATCTCAAAAAATCAAAAAGGCCTGAGGTTGTAGTTCAGTGTGAAGGTACTGGGCTCAGTCCCCCGTGTAGGAGAAATAAACACATAAATTTCAAGAGTCTTATTTTTCAAAACAGTTTATATTTTGAATATAGAGTATATATCAAAGCAGTTCTAACATTCTTACCTGCAATCCCAGATTGAAATAGTACTGCAGAACTTTTGTATCTAAAATGAAAAAAAATTTAATTCAGGGACAGAGTAATAAAGGCAATCACAATTATCATTTAGAAGCTTTCACTCTGAGCATTCTCAAAGTAGACATAAACACAGTCTTCCCACATTGACACAATCCTCAGTTTTACATTGACACAATCCTCAGTTTTACCTTATACTAAACGACCATTCACCTATCATTACATAAGATCATTTTCTGGTACACAGTTTAACCATCAAATACAAATTTTATTTACATTCTTAGTATTAGGTAGTTGCTACAAGAAAACCACTCTGAATATTTAGGAAGAACCTGTAAAGGCACTTTCTTGCTTATCCCAAGGTTTTCCTGCATTATAACTCTAGAATATAAGCATCCTTTTGGATTTCAGTACAAATTAATGCTCTATTAATAATAGAATTAGTGATGCGTGCTGAGATAGCTATTACAATATGAAACAATTCATTCGTTTTTATTTGTCAAGGACTAGTACATCACCAGTAGAACCCTGAAGAGATGGGACAATTAGCAAGGAAACTCAAAATGAATTATATCCTAAGTTGATAAAATTTCTCCAGACATTATAGGACTTAATTAAAAATATTTCATAAATAAAACCTAGTATGGTGGCAAACACCTATAATCCCAGTACTCCAGGAAGCTGAGGCAGGAGGATTACAAGTTCAAGCCCAGCACAAGCAATTTAGTGAATTAGTTAAGCCCTCTCTCAAATTACAAATTAAAAGGAAACCAAAAATACAAAAAGGGCTGGTGTGGCAGCTTAGTAAGAAGGTCCTGGGTTTAACCTCCAGTACCACAATGAATGAATGAATGATATATGGGAGAAGAGGGAATGTTCCTAGCATCCTTGGGATGTGTTGTCTGTGGGTGGGAGGCAACTGATTCCAGGACCTCTGATGTACTAAATATACACTCTACCACTGAGCTATACTCTCAGCATTGTTCTTAGCATTCTATTTCTAAATATACTTTTATTGACTGATGTGGGATCCATAAACATTCTTATTGATTAGTAATGTAACATGAATTGTCAGAAAACTCCATTTCTTAAAGTTGTAATCTCCCCATACAAATATATTTACTATCATTTTAAAAGAATTAGCTTGGCCAGACATGGTGGTATACACCTGTATACCTAGGAGGCTAAGGCAGAAGGATTGAAGCTTAAACCTAGCCTGGGCAACTTAGTAACTCAGTGAGACTGTTTCAAAAAAAAAGAAAAAAAGGTAGGAATATAGCTCTGTGGGAAGGCCCTGGGTTCATTTCCCAGTACCTGATCCACCCCCATCAGCTTATAGTTTGACTATTATGTGAGAATAGAGTGTAAAGCCTAAGGCTCAAGCTATAACATATTAAGAGCAGGGAGTCAGTATATTCATATTGGCATGGGACTGTACTCCTTGGTGTGTATGTATGTGTATGTATATGTGTGTGTATATATATATATGTGTGTGTGTGTGTGTAAAAATGAAAATTCAGCTTTAAAAAAGAGTTAAGTACTGATACATGCTACAACATGGATTTACAGTAGCTTGAAAATTGCTAGGTGAAGGAAGTCAGGCATAAAAGACTACATATTGTTATGATTCCATTTATGTAGGATGTCTAGAATAGGCCAATTTATAGAATAGAGGATAGTGGCTCCTAAGGTTGGGAGGCATGAACAGGAACTACTGATGGGTACAGGGTACCTGTAGGGGGAGGTTAAAAGGAAGTTAGAAGAATGAATGGAGACAATTTGAGTAAACTCATACCAGAAAAAATTTAGGAGTATACAATCAGGTGCACAAAGTTCACATAAAACAGAAGGTTGGGATAGGCTAGATTGCACAAATTCATAAATGTCATACTTAATCTGCTGTGCTCTACAGTACTGTAAAAATCATTGAAGAGTTATGAGCTAGGAAGTGATACAAAGTGGTACAGCCTCCTGAGCAGAAAGAAAAATTGAGAACCTACTCTGACTATTCAGGGATAAGTTGGGTAAAGGCATGATCTATAAAGGAGACAGTGGATATTTTTAAAAAACCCTCTAGAAACCTCTTTGGGGGTGGGTACTGGGGCTCACCCAGACTTTTTGCACTGAGCTACCATCAACTCTTTTTTAAATTTTGAGACAAGGTCTGGCTAAGTCCCTCAGGCTAAGCTTAAACTGGTGAACCTCCTTCCTCAGAACCCTGAGTCTGGGGTTACTGCCATGTGCCAACATGCCTGGCTAAAGATACATTACTAATAAATCAGCCAAGTTTAATACACACAAATCAATGTTTTTATATACCAGGGCAAAATGGGAAAATTAAAGTTAATATTCTATTTACTACAGCACCAATACCCCACATACACAGGAATGTATTTACCAAAGATGTAGAAGACCACTTTACCAAAAATAAAATGATAAGAGACAAGATAAGGCCTAAATACACCAGTATGATACTATATTCATGGATTCAAAGAGATAATACCATTAAAATGGCGATTCTCTAGAAACTGGGCTATAAATTCCATGTAACCCCAAATTCTCAGGTTTTCTGGGGGGAGGGGCTAAAAAACTGACAATCAAATGGGAATGTAAATTACAGAATAGTTAAAATAATCATCCAGAAAGAAAATGATGTTGGCTAACTTACAGGTATGTAAGTTAAACCACCTGACTTTGAAACTTATAAAAAGTGTGACACAGGGGCTGGGGATTTAGCTCAGCGGCAAAGCGCCTGCCTGGCAAGCGCAAGGTCGTGAGTTCGGTTCCCGGTACCAGAGAAAAACCAAAAAAAAAAGAAAAAAAAGTGTGACACTAGTATACGGTTTGAAAAAAAAAAAAAATCAACCCTACAGATGGTAGCTCAGAAATTGAGAAGCATGCTAAATATTCACTGAACTTTTGACCAAAATACTAAAGCAATCCAATGAGAAAAGGAAAATCTTTCTTGCAAAGAGTAGTTCTGAAATGTTAGCTATTCATTAGAGGGAAAAATAGAACAACTTTACCTTGGGAGGCTAAGGCAGAAGGACTGATGCTTAAAACTAGCCTGGGCAACTTAGCAACTCAGTGAGACTGTTTCAGAAAAAAGAAAAAAAAGCTAGGAATATAGCTCTGTGGGAAGGCCCTTGGTTTATTTCCCAGTACCAGATACTGTAACTCGGGGTAGGCAAAAGTTTCTTAGATCATGACAGTGATAAACAAAAAATCAGATTTCATTGCAATTAAAATCCTCTGCTTATCAAAAACACCATAAAGAAAACAGATGACACGCACCAGCAGAACCTATACACAAACCATACCCTGAAAAAAGACTAGTACTCAGAATATGTAAAGAAATTCTACAACTCAAGTAACTCAATAAAAAAGCCAAATGTTAACCTTCTATAAAAAATATGCAAATACCCAATAAACATGAAAAACAAACTCAAGCACCTAGTCATCCATACACAAAAAACTGAATCTAACACATACACTTTATACCCTTCACAAAAGTTCCTTCAAAATGTACCATGGATCTAAACACATAATCCAGAGCTATACAACTCCCAAAAGATAATATAGGAGGAAAATCTAAATGACCTTGATTTGGAGATAAATTTTTACATTTTACTTTTATTTTTGAAGTATTCCAGATTGAACCCAAAGCTGTCACACTGAGCTACATCCCCAGCCCTTTTTAAATTTTGGACACTGCATTTTTTTTCCTCTGGTGTGAAACACCAAAAGGATAAACAAGAACCAAAATGGATGATATATATTGGGAAGTAGGAAAAAAATGTTCAGATGGGAAGGGCAGGGAGGAGGGAAGGAAGGGAAAAGGAAATAACAATGGAAGGAAAAAAATAGAAACGAAGTTTTTGTAAATGAGGGGAAGAAGGGTTGAAGACAGGGAAGGAGAATGGGGGAAAAAGAGAAGAATCAAAATGTATTATGCACAGGGTCAGAGATACAGCTTAGCGGCACAGTGCCTGCCTAGCAAGCTCAAAGTCGATTTCTGGTACCAGAAGAAAAAAAAAAAAGGCTATATTATGTACAGGTACAAACTCCCTGTGATGAATGTGACCACTGTATCAAAAATATCCCAATAAAATTAATTTTAAAAGTTTTTGAGACAGGGTCTCATTAAGTCATTAAGTTACATAGTCTGGGCTCAAATTTATGATCTTCCTGCTTCATCTTCTCAGAGTGCTGGGATTATAGCCATCACCTACCACCGCATCAAACTTTAGGGATGACTTTTAGATGCAACATCATAGGTATGATCTATGAAAGAAATAATTAAGTACACTCCATTAAAGTTAAAAACATCTGTTTTGTGAAAGATGCATTCGAAGAATGAAAAACTACAGACTGGGAGTGAGTATGTGTCAAAGATACATATTTGATAAGCTGTTATCCAAAATATATAAAATTCTCAAAAATTCAGTAAGAAATCAATTTGATTTACATATAAGCCAAAGACATCAGATACCTCACCCAAAAGATATACAGATGGAAAAGATACATATGAAAAGATGCTATACAACATATGACATAACGGAAATGCAGGTTAAAACAATGGGACACCATTACACTCAGAATGCCCAAAAATCCAGAATACTGGTAACATCAAACTGAGGGCATATATGTGGAGTAACATTAATTCTCATTCACTGATCTTGGGGATGCAAAATGGTATCATTTGTCTGGAAGACAATTTGGCAGTTTCTTACAAAATTAAACATTCTTACCATTTGACTCAGCAATCAAATTATTTTATATTTACTAAAAAAAGTTAAACATGTATTTCTATATGAAAACTTGCACTTGGATGTTTACAGTAGCTTTACCATTATCCAAAGTTGCAAATGTCAAAGATAGCCTTCAAGAGGTGAATGGGTATATAAACTGGTACATCTACTGTGGATTATTATTCAGTATTCAAAAGAACTAAGCTCACAGTGCCTTCCTGGCAAGAGCGAGGTCCTGAGTTCGATTCCTGGTACCCACAAAAACCAAACAAAACAAAAAAATAAGAACTAAGCTCACAACCCATAAAAGACATACAGCATGAGTATCACTACGTGAAAGAAACTACCTGAAAAGGCTACAGTCCGTACGATCACAATGGTATGGTATTCTGGAAAAGTCAAAACTGTGGGAAGAGTAACAAGATGCCAGTGTGGAGGTGGTATGAATATTTGGAACACAGAAGATTTTTAGGGCAGAAAATACTATATAATACTATAATGGAGGACACATATTATATATTTGTCCAAACCCATGAAATGTATAATAGGGAGTGTGAACTCTAAATTATGGTCTTTGGGTGACGATGTGTCACAACCCAAGTTCATGAACTGTAACAAATATACCACTCTACACAGGGATGTTGATAACACATGAGGCTATACACATATTATGATAGGTGGAATATGTAAATTCTCAGCACATTCCTCTCAATTTTTCTGTGACTAGATAGGTGCTCTTTAAAATAAGTGTCTTACTTTTAAAGTGACTACCAATCATCAAATGGCTAAAAAGGGACAACACTAAATGTTAGGGAACATGAGAAACAACTGAAATTCTCATGTAATGTTAATGTGGATCCAAAATGGTACAACTTTGGAAAAATGTTTGGCAGTTTCTTACAAAAATAAACATATATTTCTATGACTCAGCAATTCCACTGTCAGATACTTGCTTATGGAAAATTAAAACATGTTCACAAAGACTTCTGGGAGGCAGTTTTACTCATAATGGCCCCAAACTGGAAAGAGCCCAGGTATCTATCAATAGGAGTATGAATAAACTATAGAATATTCATAAAATGAAATACTAATCAGAAATGAAAGCAAATAGACTAATGATACAACACGGATGCATCTTAAAAATACTATGCAGCGCCTGAGGAGCCTTCATACTGTACAACAGGTAAAACTAATCTACAGCAGACTTTTAAATCGGAACATGGCTTTTCCTGTTTTTTTTTTGTTGTTTTTTTTTTTTCCGTTACCAGGAATTGAAAACTCACGACCTTCCGCTTGCCAGGGAGGCGCTGTGCCGCTGAGCTAAATCCCCAGCCCCTAAATTTTTTTTTTTTTTCCAGTACTGGGAATTGAACTCACGACCTCGTACTTGCCAGGCAGGCGCATTACCATTGAGCTAAATCCCCAGCCCTTTCCTGGGTTGAAATGTGGATGGGTCACCTGGAAAGAGGCTTAGAGAAACTTGTGAAATAATGGTGATGTTTTATTATCTTCATAAAGATTTGGTGCATTCATGTATTTGTTAAAACGCAGCAAGTGTTCATCTAAGTTTTCTGCTTTTCATTATATGTGAATCCTACATCAAAAAGAGAAACTACCGAGCCTTAGGTTAACATGTATAAAATTCTTAAACTTTATTTTGATTTTCACTGACACAAAAATTGTTATAGTTTAGACCTAAAATGCCCCCCGCAAAGTTTCATGTCTTCAGAGGTGGTGTATTTGGAAGGTGATTTGATCATGGGGATGCTACACTCATCAGTGCATTCATCCACTCATGAGCTCATGGGGCTTGGTCTAGGGAAGTTAAAAATGTTTAGCAAATAGCTAAAGATAAATAAACTTCTGAAACCGAGAGCAGATCTTAGTATCAACTCTACAGATATAATAATGAAATTTTACAGTAGACAGAAAGAACAGGATGGAGTTGGAAAACATCCTGATGACTACCTTAGGGGCTGGAAAAAAACAGAATAGAGAAAGCAGGTAGAAAAATCAAGAAAATGCGATAGTCAAGAAAATATAAATAAGCTACAAACAACTCTCAACTACAATTAGCTTTTGAGCAATACTGCCAAACTGAACACATAACATCCAAAGGAAAATCACTCCTTAGAAATAAGAGCACAAAGCTGAAATTTAAAGCACATCAAAGCCCTTGAAAGCCTATCCGAATCTTTAAAGTTCAGTTGTTTTCTGCACGTGGAAAGCTAGCTTTTCCAGCACCATTTAAGAGGCTGTCTTTCTTCTAGTGCAAGTGCTTGGCCCCTTTGACAAAGATCAGGTGGCTGAGTGCATTTGAAGTTTGTACAGTAAATAGTGTGAAATAGAAAGAAACTGTCCAAACAGAAAAGGAAACTAGGGAGGGGCAAAGGGGAAAGGAAAGAAGGGAAAAGATGAGAAAAGAAGGATAAAATGCACACAGCTTTGTGAACAGGGAGAGGAAGGGGGTTTGAAGGGAGGGGACAGGAATTGGGGAAAAAAGAAGAATCAAGATATATCATGTACAAATACAAATTCCATAAAATGAATGTGGTCATTATGTATACCTAAACTGTGCCAACAAAACATGGAGGGTCACTTAGCTCGATAGCCAATGCAAATTAAAGATGTTTTCAGCAATCTGTGAGTCAAATCCCAAGATTCACCAGTTAGTAAGAGATGAACTAAACTTAATCAAACTAAGAAAAAATAAAATTCAGTTGTTATCTCAAATATAGAAGACTGCAAAACTATTGTATGATTGTGAAAAGCATTTAAGAAATAGAATTTTGGCACTAATGCTTTTCAAGGAAGAGTTGAGAATCGCAGACAATCTTCTCTTCAGATATGTAGTTACCAAAAGAAGAAGAAAAAAATACCAGCAGGAATCAACTCAACTATTCACATGATTATACAGAAGATATCCTTAACTTTCAGCTTTCTATTCCTCCTTTCCTTACCTAACACTGTGCTCTGAAGTCAATTTCCATTTGGCTCCCCACCCACCTACTGGCCAACCAAAGAAATATGTTCAAAAATTAATATAAAAACCTCAGAACTCAATAACCCTGACCAAGTCTCAATCATCTGCTTACCTTGAGGCAGATCACTGCCATTTGGATCACAGGAATAAGGTGGAGGTTGTGGTGGCAAGTTTGAAGCTTCTTCTACCTCAAAGGGAGGTGGAGGTGGTGGTGGTGGAGGTGGTGGTGGGAGAGGAGTTGCACCAGCAGGACCAGCAGCAGCTTGGTACTGATAACATGGTGAAGCAATCACTAACAAAGAAACAAAACATAAAGTAGCAATGTACAAATGCAACACCTTATAAGCAGCAGCTCATCTACTCCTCTCATGTACTGAATATGATCAAAGAGCTCAATTCTCATGGCTTGACTTAAAAACACAGAAGGTCACTTAGCTCAATACCCAATGCAAATTAAAGATGTTTTCAGCAATCTGTGAGTCAAACCTCAAGGTGCACAAGTTAGTAAGAGATGAACTAAATCACAATGATCACAGATTTTTGGCAGTCCTTGAAAGATTCTACTGGTAACATTTGAGAAATGTAAGGAAATCTAAATTAGACAATTGCATTTCTAAGGAGATACAAAATCTGAACAAAGCAGGCTAGATACAGTATTTTATCCCCTTAACTTCCTATACTTGCTAACTATAAATTAAAAACAATACTCAGGAGTTTCACAGTTTTTAATAAATAAAAATATAAACATGTATAAATACTGAACTGAGCAAAAATACTTATACATACATATATGTCACTTAAATTTGTTGACCTTTCTGATGAACGATGAATGCTGCAACCCCTCATGTTTAACTAAATCATTTTAGCCAATTTAAATATTTAAGTGTGAAATTTCATCTGTACGTCATCTGTACAATCATTTTAACCCTAGTAAGTATAGAAAGTTCCCTCTCTTAATTTAATAAAAGGTTAAATTTACAGTCTTAACATATTGAGAGTTTAATACAGCAGCAGTCAACACTAGCTGAATTTATTATTTTGGTCATTTAACAAAAAGTAATACACAGTGTTTTCATTCACTGATAAATACTAATAATATAGTCATCTATGCTGTTTTTGGTAGCACTAGGGATGGACCTCAGGTATGTTCTACCACTGAGCTACACATCCAGTGCCACCCCTCTTTAAAAAAATGTCAGAAAGGGTCTTACTAAGTTGACCAGGCTAGCCTCAAATTTGTGATTCTCCTCCTCAGCCTAAAAAGTAGATGGAATTACAGGCATACATCACCACACCTGGTTTTGTTTATACAGTTATAGGGTAATAATAATATGAGATCTGTGTCTTAGGGTGATCTGAAACTTGACCAACACTTTTTAGGACGTGATGAAACAATTTTATTTTGATTCAACCCAGGAAGCACCGAACTACATTCCCAGCCCTATCTATTTTTGAGATAGAGTCTTGCTAAATTACCTCGGCTGGCCTCAAAAGTGCTTTGTTCTTGTTTCACCTTCTTGAGTAGCTGGAACTACAAACACGTGCCACCACACCTGGGTGGAAGAATTTTTAGAATATCCTCAGTGCTCTAAATCTATAAATTTTTCTACAAAATTACTTTGAAAAATCTCTAATTTCTTTAAAACTAGACCTCACTCAAACCACATTTTAAAAAAGCAAGTGAAATAAAGCCAATCAGTTGAAGATAGCAGAATGTAATTCTGATCACTAGGTAAAAACCAACTACTAGACATAAAGATAGCTAAATAAACTCACAGGCTTAAGAGAATTAAAGGTAAAAGAAATTTGGATGTTAGTCTATCTAAGCTTATATTCCTTGTAAATGCTATTATTATAATAAGCCAAGAGATGCAAGACTCCATAGGCTTAACAGCTATAGGTCAAGATAATAATTTAGAAAAATGTAAGTGAAATTTTCTAAAAAATTACTGGAAATTAAATAAATGTATTTCCCTGCAATTGGCAGGGTTAGGAAGAATGAGAAAGAACTAAAAAAGTGCTTGAATTCAACAACACAGAGCTATATATGAGGTTCATAAGTGACTCAAAGAACAAAATGTAAAATAAATGAAGGCAGAATACAATTTTAGAAAAAAATCTGGCATTTCAAAGGTAAGTTTCCAATGATTTCACATAACTGGGACATTCAATACTTGATTCACTGTCATTTGAATTTTTAAATTCAGATCTTTGTTGGAAGCACTCAATACTTGGCTCTACAATTAGTATATAGTAGTACAACCAAGGTCCACAATGACATTTCTAATGAAAAATTTCTATCAGCATTAACGTTTACTTTTATGTGAAATTACTTTCCATGAACTTTTCAAATGAGGGGTACAAGGTCATTTTCCTGACTTCGTAGAGCCCTCTTACAATTTTTGTGGACTGTTCAAAAACGTGAGTGCTTTACAATTCCTTAGCTTTCTTCTGTCCTAACTTCAATATGAACCTCCTCTTTCCCCCATTCTGATCAATTCTGACTCATTCCCAGCATTCTCTCTCTAGAAAAAATACTACCCTAAAAGGCAGCCCTGGGGGGTCAGTTTTGAGTATTCGTAGGAGTTAACCTGCTCTAAGCCCTTCAGTTCTTCTACCAATTACCTCATTCACTCACTGCTGCTTCCAAATGGGCTGCCTCACTTTCCAGTGATTTCTGATTAACTCTTTTAAATAGAGTTCTTCCATTCCTGGATCTGTAAGGCAACATCCTAGGTGTTTCTACCTTCTTGCTCCCGCATAAACTATATGCTTAAATTTGGGGATTTGTGAGGATACTATATTATCTATTTTTTTAACAGATGTTGTCTATGGGTTTTGGTTTTGCAATTAGCATTTTTATTTGGGAACTCAGATTGAAAATCTATACTGTTCTTGCCACAACCTTCAGAGAATTGTGCTGAGAATTCTACGATATATTAAATTGTTAAAATTCCACAACTACTTTATGAATTGGTACTATTACTCTCAAGCACATAGATAAGTTCAAAAACTTGTGCAAGATTACACAGGTAGCAAATTGTGAAATAAGAATTCTAAGCTGTGAGTGGTCATGCACGCCTGTAATCCTAGCACTTAAGAGGTTAACGCAGAAGGATTACAAGTTTTGAGCCCAGCCTGGGCCAACCTGGCAACTTAGCGAGACCCTGTCTCAAAGTAAAAATAAAAATAAAAATAAAAAAGGGCTAGGGATGTAGTTCAGTGCAATGGCCTCGGATTTAATATCCAAAACAAACAACAACAACAACAACAACAACAACAACAAAAAAAAAACTTCACCACATAACACCAAGATTCTAATCTAAATTCTACAGCCTACTATTCTTTATTATAACATTCACAACGCAAAGGATTCATTATATAGGAATACATTTTATAGAAAGTTTTTCAGAAGTTCATTCTATAAAGAAACAGCTCTGTTATTTCTCATATTATAAAACTTAATAGTTTCAGAAACTATTACAAGTCCTCTAAATAATCAGGGGTAGCAAATGATAGACACAAAATCTTATCAGAGCCAAATTAATAAGAAAAAAGTTAAAATCCTGTCTCTCAAAATCTCATAGACTTTTTTCAACAGAACAAGTCAAATAAACTTAATTCTAGAAATTAAAGGAATCCTATCTAATCACCAGAACAGTTGCACATACATACTCATGGATAGGAAAAGAGGCTTCCAAAGTATGTGACCACTAAAAAACCTACCAGGCCTACCTTGTGTAGGAGGAGGTACAAATAGTGGCTGTATAGCATTCTGTGAGGAAACTGATGAAGTACCACTAGCTTGATTAGCTGCTACACAGTTAGGTAAGACTGGAGCTGGAACATTACTGGCACAGGAAGTTGCAATTACTGCAGAATTTCCCATCATCTGTAAGTGTGAAGAAAGTTCAGAATTCTTTAAGTTTGGTTTCTCAAACAGCATTAGTTTCTTATCTGATCCTAAATTTCAGGAAATACTGTTTTGATAACTAAACACTGAAAGTCCATCTTTATGTAAACCCTACATCGAACAATTATTTGAAAGGACCTCAGATTACTTTGAGAGCTTTAAGTTATTAGTATTGTTGTTAATACGATTCAAAAATAAAGTACTAAAGTGGAACAACAAAAAGGCTCCCTCCAACCCTGTCCTTCATCTGCAGAGCTGCCTTCTCCCCAAGCAGGTAATCTCTGAGATTCCTGCACATTATTCCAAATATCTGTAATAGATATTCATTTTTACATGTATATGTATTTCCCTATGTAAACACATTTTTTAAAAAATAGAAAAGGTGCTTTGCATCTTTCTAACTTCATAAAACTCCAATTTCTTTTTGCTTAGGCCAAAGCTCATTAGAAGAACAGACAGGCTGGGGATATAGCTCAGTGGTATAAGCGCCTGCCTGGCAAGTGCAAGGTCCTGAGTTCGAGTCCTAGTACCAAAAAAAAAAAAAAGTTTGGGGCTGGGGATTTAGCTCAGCAGCACAGCACCTGCCTGGCATGCATGAGGTCATGAGTTTGATTCCTGGTATGGGGGCGGGGGGACAGACTACTTTCCCACAGCATCCAGTATAGAGGTAATAAATGCAATTTGATGATGACACTGTCCTCAGCCTCCATTTCCTTACCACCCACTGTAGTGTGGCTGGTATCTATTCTGGTCCTCTGAAGCTGCATTCAAAGTCACCAGTGGTCTCCATGGCAATAAATCATAGTAGACTGCTTAATCCTTATACTGCCTGACCTTCTGGTGACCACTGACACTTGACTGCTCCTTGAAACATCCTCTTCATGAACCTTAATATTATACTCTCCTGCTTTTCTTCTCTCCTTGACTGATTTTTTTTCTGCCCATTTTCTAAAATTTAGCAATCCACAAACTGTTCTACAGCTCTGTTCTAGATGTTCTTTGCAATCTCTTCTCTTTACCAACATAATCTTACGCTGCAGTTTCAAATATCTTTTAGCCTTGACAGGTAATTTAGTATTAACTCACTCATATAAGAAGTTGACAAAAAAAAAAAAAAAGAAGTTGACAAAGGACTTAGTAGTCTAATGCGAGCACACCGAATAGTGTGTGAAACACAGGAGATGCTTAATCAATTTTGTTGAATGAATTTATTAATCACTGTGCCAGGTACCACAGATAACAGTAATACTTAAAGGAACATGGAAATACAAGTAAAGAAATGAAAAAATTCATTTTCCTCTTTTAGACAATTTGTGAATGATTCCTTAGTTACACTACAAAGAGTACCTTCTGATGGTAGTTGTATGAGGTAACTGTGTCCTGCGCAGACATAGGACATGATCTTCCATCCTGAAGAGACTTTAATAGATACAGAGTATAGGTGAATAAAGGGAAATCAAAACCAAACCATACATCAATAAATTACCTGCTTTGATTCAACATCCAAAAATAAGGTGATCTCCTGATATCATTCAAGATTGGAAGTGACTAAGACAATGCTCCAAAAGGTATTAACTCTAGTATCTGATTTAGGTAACTACTTTGTTACCTGTCTACAGAGATCCTCTTCCATCTAACTGTAGTCCCAGTAGAGATACTAAAATACAACTGAGGACTGAAATTTAAAGATTTACTCAGTAGCCTTTTGCCTGAAAAGCTTCAAACACAGTAGGACCAATAATAATTTTGCTAAAAGAATGCCTTCTACCTGAAGATGTAGATAGGAACAACAGTGGGTTAACAGGTTGTTCAGGTATATTTTATCTAAAAAGGATGTAACAGATATAACTAGGATCAAAATACCATTTCCCAATGGTTCAAGACCTTGTGTTTGTGTGAAGGTGATTTTAAAGGCTCAGACTTATACGTCAGAGGTTGTTGTGGTAACAAAAACCATAGCAGCAGAAATTAAATACGGGTAGAAGTGGAGCCTATCATGAAGACTGAAACCTATTTGAGGTGTGTATAAAGTAAATTCAGAACAAAAAGGAACATGTAAGAAAAATTGTAGGGATAGAAGATATAAAATGTTCACACTTCCATTCCTCTAATGCTGAGATTTTTACTTGCCTTTTCATTTGGATGGCTATTTCAAGAAATGGTATAAAAAGCATGTGACATGACAATAGCAGTGGTGGGGTAGAGAAAAACACTGTTTCTCTAAGAGAGAAAAGGGAAGGGAAGGAGAAAGAAGGGAGAAAGAAATAAATACCAGCTTTTTTTTCCTAACGTGTATTGGTTTAACAGTAAAAACAATTAGCCCATGAAGCTGCTAGCTAAAGTTAAGATAAATAAGAGAATAAGGATAATTATTCAAGTTTTTCCACAAATATTTCAGTTTAAGTCAGGTGTGGTGGAACATGCCTATCATCCCAGCTACCTGGAAGGCTGAGGCAGTAGAATAGCAAGCTTGAGGCCAGCCTGAGAACTTAGTAAGAACTGTCTCAAAAAATAAAAAAGACCAAGCATGTAACTCAGTGACAAAGCACTCCTGGGTTCTGGTTTCCCATGTACATGGCAGGAATGCCCCGCTTAGTTCCATCTGAAATGATTTACGGCCATGAGAGCTGTTTAGACAATGAAATACAGGCAAAATGTCAATACTCAATGTTCCAGTTCCTTTTCTTTCACCCTGCTAAGGTGATTGTGAAAGTATGTGTCCATCATCCCAGCCTGAGTGACTATGATGAACAGAAGCCCTCTATCAACTTGTACTAGACATGTGTAACATTCGCAAGAACTTTTGGTGGGTTGTTCATGCAGCATAACCTATCTTAGAAGCAAGATGCTGTTGTAACAAAAATCTAACTAGGAAGAAGACTGTGATAGGGGAAGTGGTTTAAAAAATAAAAGTTACTGCTGTATTAAGTTTTGACTAGTATTAGAATATATCAAGGTCTTTTCAGATAAACTTGTGTGGGACACAATTAGTAGTTTGTATGCAGAAATGAAAGGGAATATAGAATCCTTATATACAGGGACTTAAAGAGGCAATTATTTCAACCTAAACTGTACAAGATACAGTTAATGCTTTGAGTACAAAAATCAGAACTCAGCCTCACAGCATGAATCAAATAACTGTTAAAATTCCTGAGTGCCTTAAGATGTCTCAAAGCAAGAATCCAACTAAGGAAATTTTACACAGTGAAACCCTTATATTTGGACAAAATACCTCAGGAGAGTATCCAAAGGGTATGGCTCTTACAACAATGGCCAATAGGCTCATGGCACTTTCAATCAAGTAGAAAGAACACAGGGATACGAAAGCAAAGAATTATAGGAAATCTAATTAGTAAAATCTGTAAAAAGAACTGTCAGCCTGCCTACTGCTATGTGAAACCAATAGAAATCAAGCACAGTATCTGAAAAAATTAAATCTCACAGCCAAAAAAATCATGAGCCAGAACTAAAACCATTCAAGTAAAAGAGACCAATCCTTGGGTCCCTTAATCTCTAAAAAGCAGGATAAGAAATCCATTCAGTTACCAAGGAAGTATTATTCTCAAATACCTACACTTCAAATATGACCAACAAAGGGAGGGTGTTAAGAGTAACCAAGAGCCCCAGCAAACAATAAGCCAGAGAACAGTCTCCATGTATAGCTTGGTGGCCCTCATTGTGTATGGTCATAAAGATCTCAGAATTGCTACATACAGTATTATGACTGTGTTTTATGACTGTGTTTCTCCCATATTCCTCCCTTCTACTACATAAAGTAATAACTTTATGGCAATTTTTCATACCCTGCTCTACTAATGAAAATCTGAAGATGGGGGTGGGAAAAATCTGCATTTTGGGGTTTATGCCTCAAGATCAGGAGATGCCACATATGGACCCAATATAAAGAGTTCTACATTTTACAAAGGGATCCTGGGTTTGAGCTTGATTACTTTAAGTGAGACTTTTAGGTTGCCTCCTTTAGGGCAGAAAATAAACCAGTTTTCTGCCCATGGGAGTGAGATCAAATTGAATACTGTAGTTCTTACTGCTAACATTATTTCCAATCTTTTGTCTTTCAGATACAGAGAAGTTAGCATCTTGAGTGGGACCTGCTCTGGCCCAATGAAATGGAGAAGGAAGTGACAAATGACATCTGTGGTGAAAGCTGTAAGAGCCAGTGTACAATTTACCACCTCTTATTTCTTGTCTTGGCAATCATAGAGATGGAGTCTCCATCAGCCAAAGTAGCTGAGTGAGTCCTCCTGCAGATCACTCCACTGGATATGTAATATAACCAAAAAGCAAACTTTTGTTATAGGGAGTACAATTAATGATCCATTCTGGCAGATATAAAAATTCTAATATTCTCTGAAAGATCATTAATGTCTGAATTTCCTCTTATTCCAACACATATTAGGAATAGTTCTAAAAATTTAATTTCATAAAAGGGGTATGATCTTAACTAGTTTCAGTTTCATCTACAAAATGGGAATTACACTAATTACATCACAGGACTGTTTTGATTTAAACACATTTATATGTACAGCTTTTAGAACAGACCCTAGTGGGGCTAACTAGTAGCTCCTTAACAGGAGCTACTAGTGTTTACTATTATTAACTACTTACCAAGTTTGCTGTAGATGCAGTTGTACTATATATACCTGAAGTTTCGTAGTCTGGTTCTATAGGAAATAGCCAAAGTAAAGTAAAAAAAATGTAGCATTATTTTATAGCTTGAAATTCCATAAACAACGACAAATGTAAGATTACATCTACGTCCCACTAACCTGAAGTATAAAGATATTCTTCATGTTTCCCTAAAAAAAAAGACAAGACAGAAGTGTTTACACTAGTTACTTTAGCTCAGTAGAGCCAACTGGCTAACACTTGATTTTTCTCAGGTTTTATGTAATATTTTAGAAACTAAATTGCAAACATCCAAAAATAAAAATAAAAAAAAAATGCATGTATCTTTCAAAGTAATTGGAATTTTCCGATTAGTCAGCACATATTGAAGTCAAAGATTAGCTATGTACAATACACATTTCTTCTCAGAATGCCCTTAACCCAATTAAGAGTTCAGGCAGAGGTGTAAAACCCAGCAGTGTCCAATTTTTCCAGGGGAATGGGTGGTACAAGGGGACAACTAAGCACATGGGCTCTAGAGGTAGGATTAGCTAGATATGAAATATGGTTTGTTATAACGTTGGGTAAATAAATCTTTCCACCTCAATTTCTTCATGGAAAGTAGAGATAACAGTACCTAGCTCCCAAAGACTTTGAAGAGGCTTTACAGAAGTAAAATTAACTTAGGATACTACTTGGCACACAGCAAACATTCAAATGGTGTCTCTGAAGTAATGACTATAACCTATAGTTTATTTAGGGTGACAATGAAGGGCTATCTCAAGGCTCATCTGCTGTTCAGCCTGTTACAGTAGTACTGTATATGTAAACTCAATTTCTCCTCAAATGATAGCTCAGACTGAAGTACTCTGATTAAAGACCATCATATCACTGAAAAGCAAATAAAAGTCTATCTTCAGTTGGACAGTTTTTCACCAAATAAAACCTCACATATCACTTATCAATCACAAAGGCATGAAACTCTTCCAGATGGCAATAGGATTAAAAGTGAGAACAAAGATTTGTTTCTTTCAAATATACCACTACAACTAAACAATATATCTGAAGCTATGTACAGGGGCTAAAAGGAAAAGACAAGGGGTATCTGAATAAAAGAACAGAGGGCAAGTACCCTTAAGCATATGTATATATGCATATGCACGCAAAGTTTTCCCATGTCATTCTTGTACTACAATTTTTCTTCCCATTAAAGTCCTAGAAAGATCTAATAAATTTTTTTCTGTATAACTAGCAGAACGAGTATCACATGAAAATAGGACAATTTTTAATAAAGTCAAGTCATTCAGAATGCCTTATACCTCCTGAAACCACTCCATGACCCAGAATTGTTTCAGTAGAATGTGTAAACAGTAAATGGTAAAAATAAATACACCCAATAGTGAGGTAACAAAATCGTCTGCTTGCTTTTCACTTCTGCTATTTCAAACCACCAGGCCTGTGGTGACTTGTTACAGCAGCAACAGGAAATTCACAGAATGGTCTTGTCTGGTGTCCTGTGATCACACAGGATAAAAAAGCCACAGAGTCAAGAAGACTGACCTAGAGTATCAGGGTTCCCAAAACTGCCCATCCCTGATCCAGGGCAAGCCCTCAGCTGTGTGTGTGTGTGAGGGGGTCAATGGAGTGTTTCATGGTAGGACATCCACCTTTGAGGACTCTGAGCACTTTGCATTACATGAGACTGACCCATGCATTCCCACCTGGGAAGCTCTCTACTTACTTGCTCAATTTAACAATACAGAACTTCATGGCACTACCAAAAGAACAACCCTATGTGGTAAAAACTGGGATGCAACTCTGACAGAAGGGGTAGGATCTGTCTGTGGGAAGGACAAGGTCCAGAGAGGGCCATGGGGAATGCCCCTCTACATTTCTGAGAAGTCGTTGACCCCACTGCATCCCAGACAAACTCTGAGCAAGAAAAGCTCTGGGAGACAGCAGTGAGCACACTGGGACACACTGGACTCAGCATGCCCTTCTGTTGGGTCAAAGGATGAAGCACCAACAAAACTGTTAAGGGTATATAAGTACAGTTCTAGACACAAACCCAAGACCAAATTCCATCTCTGCCAGTCACAAAAAGACCACATACTATATGACTCCATTTACATGAAATGTCCAGAATACGCAAATCCATAGAGACACAAAAGAGATTGGTGACTGGTGAAAGGTGGGGATAGGGAGTTGGAGGTAAATAACAGGTGCTAATAGGTATGGAGTTTTTCTTTGGGATGATAAAAAATGCCTCATATTAAAGCTGATGATAGTTATGTAAATTTGAATATACTAAAAACCACTAGATTCTACATTTTAAATGGGTAAATTGTGTATAAATTTTATCTTGAAAAGTTATTACAAAAATGTTATTTTTGCTATTCACCATGCATGTGACGTCAGCCATTTACAATGTACCTTTGACCTCAATTTCTTTTTTTTTTTTTTTTTTTTTTTTTTTTTTTGTTTTTCTCCGGTACCAGGAACTGAACTCATGACCTTGCGCTTGCCAGGTAGGTGCTTTGCCGT
>NW_004955490.1:4094954-4139887 GCF_000276665.1 Chinchilla lanigera
AAAAAAAAAAAAAAAAAAAAAACAGAGATGCTTCCCAAACCAAAATTTTAGTTTACTTTACAGCCCCAATGTGCTAAGCCCATGAGAGTCATCTTCAAAATATTTAATACTGATTGACTCACCACTGTCACTCTGGCCATTTCCGTCTTCTGAATTTGAAGTCTTTCCTGAGCTATGTCCTCGTCTTGTAGTACAGTATCCCGAAGTATCAGGAACCATCATAGAGGGATTACCATGGTTCTGTACCAAAGACAGACACATAAACAGGCAGTTCTCTTATATAGTGGGGAAAAAAAAGCTAGAGGAATGTTTTGAAAATCAGTTAATGAAACTGGACCAGTGATGGCAAACCTTTTAGAGCTTTCAATGATACAAACAACCTGCTGTGGCATGTGTACCTTAGGTTTACCACCCTTAGACTAACACTATGAACTGCTGCTATAAGAGAAATGTAAGTACTTTGAGTAAATATTTTAAACTGTACTTTAGAAACAAAAGACAAAGAATTAATGACAAAGGAAACAAAATACTAACACACACACGTATGCAAGATGCCAATCTCTATGCCTTTCTAGAGATCTATTTTAAGAAAAAGTCTTATCTTTTAAAATGTCTAAGATGAAAGCACTTGTCTTCCAAGAAGGATTTCATTTAGCTGTTTATAGCAAAACCTTAAAAATTTATACATACTACCTTTACAAAAAAGAAAAAGATAAACAGGTTTTTGGGTGAAGCTTTCACCCACTTACAGGTACAGATGGATAAGCAGTCTCATCTCCTTCTTCAACCTCATAAAAAGTAACTGTTTCTTCCAAGCCACTTGGCATCTGTCCATTCTCAGGGGCAAAGCCATAATGACTCTGCTTATTCATACAATGCATCTGACGGTGGTGACTACGTCTGAAAGAACTTTGGAAAATAAAGAGGAAATATGATAAAATATGGTTAATTTGTTTCTAGTTAACAGTTTAAATATCTCAAATTGATTATTTTAAAAATTAGTCCCTTTTTCCTCAGTATTCTATAGCTGTGACGAGGAGGAAGCCAAGGAGAGAAAACAAAGACACCGAGAAAAAGCAGCTGCTTTTGCTAGCACTAAGAGAAACAGACCCTAAGTCTGAACTTGACAACTACATTCATCTGCTACCACTGTTAAAAGCGGGGCCACCTCAAGAGGAACTGCCCTGAGAAGCCCCATGGGCTATGCCCTGAAAACAAAGGTGACCACTGGAGATCGGTTTGCCCTCTGAAGCAGAGGCCCCAGAGCTCAGACCCATCCTACCAGTTAGTCTAACAGGAATGAGGGGGCCCGGGGCATACTCTGCCTTCTCCCTCTGGCCAGACTGTCATCTCCATGGAGGAGCCCAGGTAATCATGACTACAGAGGAAAAAGAAAACAGCCTGTTGCTAGACACAGGTGTAAGTCTCTCCGTCCTTCTTTTCAGTCCTGGCCTTCCTTCCAGCAGCCACACCTCAGTGAAAAGAGTCACTGGTGAGGTGATACGCTATTTTTCACAACCCTTAGGCTATAACTACTTGTTAGATCTTTCTTACGTATCTCTGTCTTCCCAAGAGACCACTTTGAAGATACCACCATGTATTACAGCATCCATTGATATTTTCCTACTAATCTGTCCATAACTCTGTAATGTTCGTATTATTCCTATGCTATTTCGTAAATGGATGTATGTTTATTACTATGTGTTTCCTACAAAAGCCATGGAGAACAGTCAATGAATACTCAATTGGTCACTCATGCATAGTTCTATTTATTTTCTTTAGAAACCACTTTGAAGATACCAAAGTATAGTACAAAAACCACTGATAATAACCTACCACTTTTGTCTGTAATACACTATTATTTGTCTATTTGTTTTCCTGAGAAACTATCTTGTAGATAACAATATGTGAAACAACAACCACTGATAATTTCCTACCACTTTGTCTATAATTCAGTAAGCCCCCCTATTACTATGTTATCCTTCTTTTACGTTTTAAAATAATAAAAAAAAATTAGCCCCTCTTCTCATTGCTTGGGAGTGAAACTAGACTCATCCCATTTTCCTGAATTCCACACTTACCGAGATCTATAGGAAAAGTTGTCAAAACTCTGGCAGTACCTTCTACCTGGTTCAGGGTAAAAACCAATTTTAGGACTTGGCATGTTGTGCCTGTTTGTAAAACGAGATGAATCCCTGAGAATGAAGAGAAAAGAAAAAGAACACTTTATCCTGTTTAGATTGTCTCTGTAGTTAAACAGAATCAGAAATCTTTTCTGAAAACATCCAACTAGGGTTTTACTTTTCCCAAAAATGACATTAATGCTATCTATTTGTTGTTAATGGATATAATGTCATATATTACATGGACACTCATTTTCATGGCATTCTACCTTTGAGCATCTCTTCAACTCTTTCATAATCCTCTAACACTATGAGAATACAAATCTGCCAATGAATTTATTTGATAAGAATGTAAGCGTACATTACCTCTATGCTCTGTTTAGGCATAAAAGATATCTAAACTCATAAAATATTTCTCAATTCTTCCATAATTCTGCCTAGGAATTATTTCTAACTCTAAGCAAAAACACACATTATCATGAAAGTCAGTTAAGTTTTACCGGGGTATCCCATATCCTCGGCCTGGTCTGCGAGATAAATGTTGAAGATGGAACTGTTCATTGTACGTAACATTGCCAGCTGTCTGTGAGTAGTGCAGTGAAGGGTCATGCCCATAACGCATATTGTGTTGAAGTCTGTGTGGAGGAAGGGGCTCTCCTCTGCTGTAATCCATTGTCATATAAACGTCTTTCCCTCGAAATTTCTTAAACATCTTCTTCCGCTGCTTCATGTCCATCTCTGACATAGCTTTCAGGCAAACAAGTAGCATATAAGATTCACGACCAAAGCAAGGGTCTAGTGTCCTCACGTTCCCTTAAATTCTCAAATGCTATTCTTAGAAACCAAATAATCACAGGGAGGGAATTTCTGTATTTTTCAAAGTTGTACTAGATATTAGATTTGCAAGGGAAAAACCATTAGGTAATTTCTGTAATTAATAGGTATTTCAGTACTCTAATATAGGCAGCTGTTAACAGAACACTGAGTTACCTAGTCACATATATTACTAACCTCCAAGAAGTTGTTTTTTTATCTCTGGCTGCTTCTATGAGGTACCTTTGTAGTTCTTTGAAAAAACATTTTCCCCTCAAGTTTTACTCTACAATCTCTATCAGCTTAAATTTATAAAAAGTCACCGAAAACTGTGGTTTCTCAATCAGGGACAATATGATCACACCCTCCCACCAAGATACACTTGGTAATACCTGAAGACATTTTTAGTTGTCAGAACTAGACAGCAGGTGCTACTGGCATGTAGTGGGTAAAAGCCAGGAATCATCCTACAAGGCATAGGAGAGTCCCTCACCCATCAACAAGGCATTAACCATGCAAAAATGCCAATACTGTATAGGGTAAGAAACCATGCTATCCTCGAACAAGACATATGACATACCATTTTTAAAAAGTACAACATATTTAAGTAAGAGGGAACTACAAAAGGGAAAAATAAAAGTCTTTAGCATACAAACCTATTTCTGGGACATAGCCTGCAGGCATTTTCTGGTAACCTCTTCCTTTCCGACTGGGGATAGCATTCCAGGTAGGAACAGGTGTCACTTGGGTAACTGCTTTTAAGTTAGCCAGTGGAACAACATGCCTTAAAGTTAAAGGTACCATCATGAAGCCATTATAACACAGACTCAAATGTCATTCAGTACATACCCTCCCCGGTTGTGCTTCATTTTCAAGTATATTTTATTTAAACTAATCTATTGACACTAGCTTCTCTGCTTAGGATTTCTATTGTTAGGCTGGAAAACGTAACAGTAGTTTGCACAATTTCACAGCTATTTCTGGTACCTATCACATATCCAGAAAAAAAGATTGTGATTGACTGTATTAGTTCAACACATTTGCTGTCCTTCCTTGGAGGAGAATCATACTTCCCCTACTCCACTGACATCAGGTTTGGCTATGTAAACAATACACTTTAGTTAATAAAACACAAGGTGCTTTAAGGCCAAGAAAGTGGCCTGTCATGTTCTATTTTTACTCCTGCCTGTGACCATGGAAGCATATATCAACACAAACTCTCTATTGTCCTGGGTCTTCCTTTATTGACTCAATGTAGACATGTTAAATAAGTAAGGAATGAACTTCAGTGTTTTTAAGTGCTGAGAATATTGGGTCATTAGTCAGCATAGCCTAATTTAATGGTTCTTAAAGTGGATCAACAGCATTAGCAACACCTGGAAAACATTAGAAATTCAAATTCTTGGGCCCTACCCCAGAATGACTGAATCAGGAACTTTGGGGTTTAGACCCAGTCTGTGTCCTCAGAAGCTCTCCAGTAAAATCTGAAAAAAACTAGATTAGCTTTTCTTGATACTGGCAACAAGCCACTCTTCCAATTGCTATGAAGTTTTAAATTAAAATTCTATTGTCCTTAATTTAATGCTTCCAAAAGTTAGCTATTCACTACATTTTGGAAAGTTTTATTCCTGTTACCTATATTAGTATTTCACACTTGAGCAATGCTTTTATAATTCAAGATAATAGGCCAGTACCAGAAATAACTGATTCTCCTCTTAGCATCCTAGTAATTCTCAATATTAGGAAAAGGTATCAGAACGCAATGATTTTAGAATTTAAGAAATACTTATATTCTTACCTTTCTGCCAATTCTTCAATGAAAACTGTTACTGAATCTTTCTCATTTGCAACTTCTTGAATATGAGCATTATAGTATTTTCCATCTGATTCCAAGCGAACCTGAAGGGCAGGAAGACACAGTAATATATCTAGTGTCAAGTATACTGACAGCAGGCTTCTGTCAAACAAAAATAATCACTTTTCCCCAAATGGAAATAAATGTTTACCTTTTTTAAGTGACTAATATTGACACTACCAGTCTAGGTCAATAGAATAGGCACATATAGTACTAGAAAAATCTTATAGTTAATCATCACAAAAGCTTGTCATTAAAACTTAACATTAAAAAAATTTCTAGCATTCTGTGATTAAGTTTTGTTCAGCTCATTTTAATGAGACCTCTTCCAGAACAGACAGTAATGAAAAGATATACCACTTGTGGTTCACGATGGTGGGAACATGTTAAAGGCTTAAAGACAGTACTTTAAGACCTAGTTTAATCGACTTAGTTATTATCTTGAAAAAACAAATTATTCTTTAAAGGAACTAACCTGACATTTGTCTCCTAAATAATAATGTATTCCAGCATACTCCAGGTAATCAGATTTTTGAAGTTCTATTAAAAGAAAAGGAAGACTGAAGCTCAATTGAATTGGCTCCTTTCCTATTTTATGTTATTTAATTTTCCAGTTTACTCTTACTAAAGTGCTTTGGACAACACTACCCTTTAAGTTAAAATCTGGGGAGAAAGCACCAAAGGGCCAAGACTAGCCAAAAGAGTTTTGTACTTTAAAACACAAACAGGTGGAAACCAGGAGTTTGTAATGATAGTGTTGGTCAAACACTATAAATATACAATAACACTATGCAGCTTCTTTCAAGGAACCTATTTTTTTAACAACTTACTGTATTACACAAGGTCTTAACCTCACTCTAACTACATCAAAGTTCACTGAGGTTCAAGGAGTTGAATATAAAACATTAACACTTCACAACAGAGCTGTAATTTATGTCTCACTGCCTGGCAGCTCTGAATGACCAGAGTGGGGATTACAAGCCATCCAAAGGGATAGTCACACACGTACCACCGGTGGTACAAGATGCCTGATGGGACAGTCAGTCATGCAAGCATATACCACCTGTAGTTCAACATAGTAGGAACATGTTAAAGGCTTATCTTAAAAGACAGCATTTTTTTTTTTTTTTTTTTGCACAAGGAATTGAACTCAGTACCTTGTGCTGGGCAGGCAGATGATGTGCCGCTAAACTATATCCTTGCCCCAAAGACAGTATTTTAAGACCCAATTTAATCAATTTAGTTATCATATACAGAGAGATGAACAATTTCCTATGTTAAAAATTAATACATTTTTTTCTGTATAGAGCCAGACAGTAAGTATTTCAGATTTTCTGGGCTGTACAATCAGATTTACCAACTCTATTATAAAACTCCATTTGTGAACACTGAAACTTGAATTTTATGTGCTCTTTTCATTTTTTCCTGCCATTTAAAAATATAAAGACCATTCTTAGCTAATGGACGAAGCAAAAAGAGGTGGTGGAGTCAGATCTGGTCCAGAGTCCTGACACACTTATTTATTAATGAGGACAGTCTTGACAATTCACATTTCAGATGAGCCTGTTTCCACTAAAGTTTCTGGTACTCTTAAGGGTATATAGGCCACCGCTACACAGGCTTGCAAAGTTGAAATCCCAAATAAGCATCAGACTCTAAAAATATTCCTCCCCATTTCTTTTTTTTTTTTTTCTCCGGTACCGGGAACCGAACTCACGACCTTGAGCTTGCCAGGCAGGCGCTTTTGCCGCTGAGCTAAATCCCCAGCCCCTCCTCCCCATTTCTAATCCTATTTGTTTCTTACTTCAGATTTAAATTGTATGTAACAAGAAAAAAAAGGTTGTTATTTAAAACAGTATGATGAAAATGTCTCTTACAGTTTGTAAAACTATTCTCTCAGCTTTGCAGGATTCCAAAGAATCCAGTTGATATTACATACCTTTTCTGCTGTCCAACCAAACATCAAATTCTACATTACGATAGATTTCTGGATCCAGGGCTTTGAGCACTTTATAGGGGAAGAGCATCTTTGATGGATTTTCTGGAGACTAAAACAAAAATAATCAATCATGGCACAAACTTACTGTCTTTAGTCTAAGCCTTCTTTCTATAAGGAAGGAAAAATTAAGGTGTTTTTCATCCTTTATAAAAAAGATATCTACAGTATACAGTAATAGTTGTTGAATTCAATTCATTCAAATTCGTGTTTGAACACCAAAAACTTTAAGAAATTAACATATTTTTCCCATAAGAAATAATG
Organism: Chinchilla lanigera; assembly: GCF_000276665.1. Lineage (NCBI taxonomy): Eukaryota > Metazoa > Chordata > Mammalia > Rodentia > Chinchillidae > Chinchilla > Chinchilla lanigera. Next base: position 4,102,006 of record NW_004955490.1, read on the forward strand.
GAAAACCAAATGATTTGTTTTGAGGCCCAAAAATTTCATACATAAATTCATTTTTCTAGGACTTTTTTTTTTTTTTTTTTGGTTTTTCTCCGGTACCGGGAACCGAACTCACGACCTTGCGCTTGCCAGGCAGGCGCTTTTTGCCGCTGAGCTAAATCCCCAGCCCCTTTTCTAGGACTTTTAACAAATTTCACAATTTCTTTCTTCAACTCTGTCATGGTTCTCAGTTTTCCTCTTAGTTTCACTGCTGGTATCAGTAACTTTCTTTGGAGCCAGTTATGATATTTTACCACAATAAAGCACAAAAAAAACACAATGTTTTAATGCACTAACACAAGTACTATGTATTATCTGGGCGAGAGCAGTGCTTAGACTGAAGTGTCACCCCTCTGGGTCTGTGCCAAGACATGATGTGTGAGTCATTCTTGGCCCATACAGGTTTTCTCATGTCAGAATTTTGGTTCAACCACTGAGCAAAGTTACAAACACTGAGTAGATTTTTTTTTTTAACTCGGCTGTCTGAGTAGTGGAAAGTTTGAGCTTAGACCCATTCAACAACTGAGCTATCACTCTATATGCCTCCCTTCCCCTCTTTATTGAAGTAAGAAATAGCAAAATAAATTTTATCACGTATTTTAAACAGCAGGAAACTACAGGAGTAAAATACAAATAATGTAAAAGGTTTTAGATGGCAGTAACCAAGCCCAAACACATAAACCAATGTCATATAGACCAGGATTAAAAATTCAGTCAGAGTTATGTAACAAATGTTACCCTGATATGAACAAGGAAATATCTGAAAAGCTTACTTCATTTTAGTCAAACAGTATTATAATTTCCAAAAGAACTATGGCGCTTTCTTCTGTTTTTCTAGGATTTCATCATATTGAATATGGTTTCAAAATCACCAGCACTTAACATACACACAGAGATTGTTTTTTGTTGTAATTGCATTTGTCCTAGTTAGCCTCAAGCTGAAGTCCTACTTCATTTTAGGCCTATACAGATGGTAAAACTGTTTCTCCAACTTCAAACAACAAAAATTAGCATCTATTCTCTTTGAATAGGACAGGGATAAGCATTACATTCTTTACAGAAAACAAGTACCCTTAGCATCAAAAGACTGATTAAAAACTAAATATTTGGTTTGTAATACTATTTTAACTTGAATACAAAAGCTTCTGAAACATCTCTAGTATGCAGTTTATTTGAAAAATCTAAAATTTCGTAATAGTAAGGATTAAGAGAAAATGAGGCATATTTTTTAATACCCAGAACTCCCGCAAAGAAAAACATGATCAATTCTTCCTCTTGTCCCATATAATTAGAACGGATCACTTTGATCTTAACTATCTTTATGATAATGCAAGCCAACAGTATGGAAGTTCTTTGCCTTAGAAAATATCAAACCTTCGATTCTTCTGTTCCTTGATTACAGCTCTCTGGTATATCCTGAACACTGCAGCTAGCACCCCACTCTTCAGTCCTACTAAAAAAGAATTAGTTAGATAAAAGAGCTTTATACAGATGTGTACAGATGTAGCAGTTCCTTGTCTCTTGTCTGACCATACTACCACCTAGTGGTGAAGTAGCTCATTTTAAAACCGATGTAAATGAAATTACTTCAATATCTGTATTACGCTTTCATTTTACAAGTATGTGTTACAATACACTTATTTAGAAAATTACAGTCTGTTAAGGATACACTCTTAAGATGGTCTCTATGATTCTGCTACCTAGTGTTCACACCCTTGTGTGATTCCCCTCTCCTTGAGTTTGCTTCTACTTAAGATAAGACTTAGGTGATTAAGCTATAAAAAAATGTAGCAACTATCTTGCTGGTCAATCTCTCTTTCCTCAGCTACCTACAAGGCAATAAGCAGCCACATTCACCAGCTCAGTGTGAAAGGAGATGAGGGCTACCTCTAACTAATTGCCAACAAAAAACTGAAGCTCTGAGTCCCACAACTGGAAGGAATCAAGTGGTGCCAAGAACCATGTGGTGAGGGGGAAGAGCACACCTTTTCCCAAAGCTCCAGATAAGACTCAGTGCGGGTCAACACATTCATTACAATCTTATCAGACCCTCAGAGTTCCCAGTGAAACCATGCCTAGATATTTAACCCACATAAAGTGTAAGAAAAGTGTGCTGTTTTATGCTGTGAAATTTGTGGTAATATACAGCACTAGATGACTTAATATACTTTGCCTTCCTACTACTATAGCTTCAATAGGCCTGAAGCTCTTAAATAATCAGTAAAGAATGAAGCAATTTTTACCCTGATATATGAATGCTACCCCTAGTGGTCCAAATTAGCTTTAAAAAATTCTCTTATTAAAAAAGAAAAAAAAGTTGCAAGTATTAAATGTCAAATAAATAGAACTGCAAGACTAAAACACAGGGTGACATCTGTCTAGCACAAAACCTCTATCAATTTCCGGACAGAACTAGGAATCAGGAATAAGAAACAAGAAATACAAGACAACACAATATCCACTTCATTATCTAAACCCCAGAATGTTTGACTAGATCTACTAAATAAAAGCTACTTCCTCAAAGGCACACAATCTACATTTCCAGGGCATACCAAAGGCAGACATTCAAAAGCTCCTAAAACTCCCCTTAGCCTGAGAGATTTCTATTAACTGGAACAGTTACGATTCCCAAAATTCTCATGGTTAGAAATCAGTTTCTTCTTTTTTTTTTTTATTTTTATTTTTTGCAGTACCAGGGATCGAACTCAAGTCCTTGCGCTTGCCAGGCAGTTTCTTCTCAAAGTATGTTCTGCAGCCTAGCTATTCCAGCATACTTGGGTATATCGGAGTTTTTTGAAAAGCAGAGTTCTTGCCTCATTCTGCCCTCAAATTTTGTGAAGGAAGAGCCAGAGATCTGCTTTTTTAACAAGCACTCTGAGTAATTTGTATGAATCTAAAGTTTGAGAATCACAGAATTAGATAGTTATAAAGTCTCTCCTAGCAATAAAAAATGGATCATGATGAACAGAACCAACAAAGTCTATTTTTGGCATAACTTGTCGCCCCTCATTAAAAACATACCCCTAATATACATTTACATGTATGTGTGTACAGGTAATAAAAATAGCAGGCCCCTTTCACATTCAAATCATGATACACACAAACAGGAAATGTAATTATCATGTATTAACATCCTTTTTCCCTTTATTACCTATCCTGAGTTGAAGTCTTGTAATCAATATGGTCATCCTCACTTCCAGTCACAGCATTGTTTCTATTCTTCTTAGAACCACTTCGAAACAACTGAACTGCACTTTTCAATGCTTCTTCATCCACAACAAACACATCTTTATAGAGCATCTCATACAACACAGCTAAAGTATAAAAAAAGGATAGAACCACAATTGGTAAGACTTACTTTTTTAACAATGCAAAAGTAGCCATAATCCAATATACAAATTCGGTAGGTATCAAAAAGGTTTTAAAAGAGGTATATTTAGTGAGTCTCTCAAATTAAAGACTGGCAACAAATCATCTGAAATCACACCAAATATTTATAAAGCTTTCACGTACCCTGACAAATAGCCGCACTTGACTGATATTGTTTTGAGTACACAGAATCATAATGACCATTACTTGAATAGCAGAGCATAATCTAAAGAAAAACAGAACAATTAATGTTACACATCTTACAATCACAAGATTAGGTTGATAACTTGAATAAAAATTTGGTAATGAATAACAATGATTTTTCAATTTAAGTTATTTTTTCAAAATTAACATAAGTAAACAAGCTATACCTCATTAAGAGATTTCTTGGTAATGACTTTTCAATGTTAAAATAAGTTACACTATGAACCTTAATCACATTCCCTGAATACATCAAACAAGTTGTGAATTACAAATGTACATTAAAATAGAAATGCTTATATTTAATTTAGTTACTAAACGTAACAGCCTAAACATAACAGAACGGCTAACACATACCAAAAGTCATATCTTAGCATCTAAGTCAAATACCCAAATATCCCAAACTCAGATGATGAAAGGAAAGCAAGTTCATTTTAAGCAATTTATTCAAGAGGCTATTAAACTGAATGGTAACATATCAATATACTATATAGGGTGGATACTGATACAGACCTACTTAATCAAGGTAGTCAGATAGTTACAAAAATGAGGGATTAACTTCTTAGATGATTCCTTCAATCTTTAGCCTTTTTAATCAAAAACTACCTGTTAGTCAAAGGCATGGAGTGATGAAACTTATTTAACAATTCTAAAACCTTTTTGAATTTGTTCAAAAAATCTGTCTTGTATGAAATATGTAATCCCTGGTAATTAAAGTTGTTTTATTTTGAAGCTATCTCTGATATATTAGTGATATGAGGTCCTAAAGACGATTCTGTGATCTATGGAAGATGCACCAAAAAGCTTGCTTGGCAGAAAAATATTTGAAGAACTCTCTGTTCTACCTTGCTATACCACCCTCAGCTAACTTGTCAAAGTAAGCAAATTCTCTGCTCCCCGTGCTATTTTTCCTAGCCTTTTATTTTGTTTTGTTTTTTGAGACAAGGTCTTGCTTTGTAGTGCGGGCTGGTCTTGAACATGCCGCGATCCTCCTGCCTCTGCCTCTGGAGTTCTGATATGACAGATACGTGCCACCACACTTGGTCACCCTAACCTTTTTTAAAATACAAAATTCAACTATGTCTACTTCAAAGCATTGAGAACAAGTGTTAACTTAAAAGAAACAAAGTATAATTTATGAGTAAGTTTTACCCACCACAAGGTATATTTGTATTTAAGAAAATTTATTAACCAAAAAGAAATGTGAGCAGATTTTGAGCACAGAAGACCTCTATACTTTGGGTTACTAGAACTGAGAACTTCAACTAAAGGTTAATAAACTAGAAGCTGTTCTTGAGTAAAGAACGCAGCTAACCAGAACTAATGAATAACTGAGAAGTCCTTAAAAGGCCAAAAAACCCAGATGGTCATACAATTTCTCTATTCCAGTGGCCAAAAGTTCGGTAAGGCATGAGGACTTTAATGTTCCGGTGGCGTGCCAACATAAAAACAGTAATTTTCTCATATCCATTCATAGGTAGCATATTTGGAAGCAGGCAAGTGGGATGTGATGCCAGTAAACTACTGAAAAATGGAATAGACTATTATCGATAACTGAAAAGAACAAGGAGTGAAATGTTAAGTCTAAGCCCATCTAATTTTTAAAAAGTGCAAAGAGAATGATATAGAAGGATAAACACCAATACTTAATACCTGTCACCCAGAAGTTCACGGGACTGAACAGTATGAATAGGGACAATATATATTATCAGATTTAAGTTTTATTTCGTTTCCAATATATGTATTTCTACTTTTCTAAACAGAACAAATGAGGGGAGTGAAAATGGCTAGTTTTCAGCAGCATTCACTTTGACTTTGAATACTTTTAGGAAGTTGAAAGTAACTATCGGTATGTAGAAAGTCGAGATAAGTCTGCATAGAAAGTGGAAAGCACCAGGTAAACATCAGGCATTTATTTCTTCGAAAATTTGTTCTAAAATACATTTTGGAAAGGAAATTGATAATGTTCACTATCTTTAATGAAGTCATTTTTGAACACTCAAACAATTCAAGTACAAATCTTCAGAGTGTAAACTGAGATATAGCAACAGAGTTTTAGGCAAAGCAAAGTATCACACACACACACAAAAAAAATACTTTGCTTTTTCATATTTTAATTTCAGTATGAACAAACATACCCACTTCATAAATTCTCAAATCAGATACATATATATGCTACCCTGTGCATGGAAATATCCAGTTATCATTAAGTATCAGGTCTGTATAGACCTCTATATGAGCCTTAAATATGTTATTCTTTATACATACTCAAAAGGTTTTTTTTTTTTGTATTTTAGTGATTCCCAGTAGGTGACATTTTTCCCTTGGCTCAATAATATCCCTGTAAAATATACAACAGGGGTCCATAATCTCCAAGCCATGGAGAGGTACTGGTCTATGGCCTGTTAGAAACTGGGCTGTACAGCACGAAATGAGTGGCAAGTGAGCAAGTGAAGCTTCATCTCTATGTATAGGTATTCTCCGCTGCTTGTATTACCACCCGAACTCTGCCTCTTGTCAGATCAGTGGAGGCATTAAGTTTCTCACAAGAGTGAAAACCCTACTATGAAATGCCCAAGTGAGGGAACTAAGTTGCATGCTCCTTATGAGAATATGTCTGATGATCTGAAGTGGAGCTGAGGCAGTGATGTCAGCAGTGGGAAATAGCCGCAAAGGCAAATTAGCATTAGCTGAGAAGTCCAACTGCACGGAGACCAGAATAACCTCTTGCAGACTCATATCAAAATCTATCAGTGAGGGGAAAGGGATAATTAAATTGCATCTGATGGCAAGCTTTATAGTGGTAAGTGAGTTGATGAACTTTTACTGTACATGTGCATCTGGTGGCAGGCTGTAAGTCAGAATCTGATACTAACTTCAGTCTGTGTATTGCCCATCCATTTTATTTACCATGGCTACCTATACCTCTTTCTCATATTCTGCACTTGTCTCACAGTTTTGGTTAGTGTACAAGCTAACCTAGCCAAAGTGAGTAAAAGACAAATGTCACTAAGGAGACACAGTGATGAGACAGCAGAAAAGACTACCAACAAAATGAAAGCTGCATTTAAAAGAAAATACCAAGAATTCTACTTAAATTACATGTTCACTGCAATGGTGATTCACGTTTTCCAGGACTGTTTTGCGAAATATAAAGTGACTGGTTATCAAACAAGTCCATGAAACCTTCAAAATTCCTTCACCACATAGAGATCAAGCACCAAAAGACAGGTCTTAGGTGTTTCTGAACAGAAAAAAAATCATGAACATAAAAAACAAAAGCAATTATTGAAGGCTACCACATCATCAAATGTGTCTTCACAGTATTCTTAGTGGCTAACTGCATTATTAAAGCTAAGAAGCCCTTTACAAATAGTGCAATTCTGATCCTGCATACTGCTAAGGACATTTGTCATGAACTTTCAGGAGGCTGTAGTACAATTACTAGATAAACTGATCAAATAGCAGGGGACACAAAGGCATAATTGTTAGAGAGGATTAATGAGTCACCATGGTATATAATCCAAGTTGATGAGTCCACCAATGTTGACAAGGCCACTATGCTCATTTTCATGTGATGTATTTTCCAGGGGGATGTGCATAAGGATATCTAATGTGCACTTTTGTTGCCAACCAACATGACAGGTGCAGAACTATTAAAGTCTTTGATTATAGATAAGGAAAACTGAATCGGTCATTTTGTGTCAGTGTATACATGCACAAAGTAGTTACCATGATTGCAAGGTTTTCTAGTTTCACTTCTTACGTCAAAGAGGTTGCTTCTCCCACCCAAGTACTAACCAGGCCCGACCCTGCTTAGCTTCTGAGATCAGACGAGATCAGGTGCAAACTTCTAAATATGAGTTTACACACTGTGCCATCCATAGAGAAATGCTGGCTACCCAAAAACATCACCTGAACTTAGTATTTCACAGGATGTGACTAAAATTATCAACCACATTAAAGTATATGAATTAAAGCTAGGCGTGGTGGCACACACCTGTACTCCCAGTACTTAGGGAGCTGAGGCAGGAGGATCGTTTTGAGTTCAAGGTCAGCCTGGGCTACAAAGTGAGTTCAAGACCAGCCTGAACTACACAGTAAGACCCTGTCTCAAAAAGACAGAAAAAATGAATTGACTGACATCTCTTCATGGCACTCCGTGAGGAGATGGATGCAGAACACATATGCCTTCTCATATATGAAAGTGAGATGACCTTCTAAAAGCAGATCCCTGCCCGGAGTTTTTGAGTTACAAGAGCCATTCCAGAGATTTCTTTTAGAAAAACAACCACTAGTAGAAGCACGTATCAGTGACACAGAATGGGTTGTAACACTTGCTTACTTGTGTGACATATTCAGTCTGCTCAATGAATTCATTCTGTCAATTCAAGTGAGAATGACAATTGTGCCAAGTCAGCAGATAAAGTGGCTGTATTCAAAGCCAAACTGGAATTATGTGGGGGAATGAATGAATACTGGGATTTCTGACATATTTCAAACATTAGCAGATCAGTATTCAATCTTTAGTACCACACCAAAAATATTACACCCATACCACTGGGTATGTATAATCTCTTAAAAGATACTAAGTTCAAATTCGTATCACCACAATTCTAAACAGAGTAAAAGATCCTTCAGCACACACACAAAAAATATTAGCAGAGACTTTAAAAGAGACTGAGCCAAGGCCTCTTTTCTCCCAGTTGGGGCATAATCATCTATCTTAGCTTTCAAAAGAGTTGGAGTATTATTTTCTAATCAAGACCCATGAACTGGGAAGGAACGGATCCACAACACATTTGTAAAGAAGTAAGGTGAATCGACTTTGTCTATGCTAAAAGAGGATCAAATACTTGGGATCAATATGACAGTGACCTTAAAAGTTTTAGACCTTAAAAGTTTTAAAACTTCAAACTGCCCTACACCCTGGGTTAAAGTCAAGGTTGAATATCCTGAGATTACCACAAAAGCACTGCCTGCTTCCATCTCCAACATCCTATCTTTATAAAGTAGGGTTTCTGCAGTGACAGCAACCAAAGTGATATTAAGGAGTAGACTGGACATAAGCAACATTTTGTGTCTCACTGTCTATCACTGTCAGATAGGACCATTTAGTTGTCACAAAACAAGCTTAGTGTTCCCACTGATCCTGTACAATGGTGAGTTGTAGAACTATTTCATTATGTATTACAATGTAGTAATAAGGAAAATAAACAACTCAATAAATGTAATGTGCTTCAATGATCCCAAAACCCTTCCCTTCCCACCCTTATGCAGGGGAAAACTATTGTCCATGAAACCATCCCTAGTGCCAAAAAGATTGGGGATCACTGATGTACAAGAATCACTTTTAAATAGAACACTGTAACTGCAGAAACTAAGAAGCAGCTATGTGGACATTCACATGAGTCTGTCAACCCTTCCCTTTATGAAAACTTTCAGCACAAAATGATGGGAGAGAAGATGAACTGAAAGTTTAAAAGTCCCTGGTAAAAGCCAACAATGGTGGCATATGCTTGTAATCCCACCACTCGGGCAACTGATGCAGGAGGATCACCATGAGTTTGAGGCTAGCCTAGGCTACATGGTGAGTTCAAAGTCAGACTGAATTACAGAATGAGACCTTATCTCAAAAAAAAAAAATTCCTGGTAAAATCCAAATCTCATCACAATTAATGTTGTATACCAGTGGTGGTGAAACTACAGCACATGTGTCACAGCAGGCTGTTTGTATCACTAAAAGTTCTAAATGATTGGCCATCGCTGTTCTATACAATTGTTAAAATACAAAAGCGAGCACTCAAGCAATTCTGATTATGACAGATATTCACCTAAAAATTTTTAATTAGTGTTAGGGTTCAACTGGCATCAAGTGTACTGATGCCTGAATTTACTTTAAGATACATCAAGAGTAAGATGGATTGGTAAATGGACAGAAGAATGGATAACTGATAAAAGGGTAACTAAAATGTTAACAGTAGACTCTAGGTGTTGGTACGTAGCATACAAATGTTCACTGTAAAATTCTTTTTATTTGTATGTTTGAAAATCTTCATCACAAAATTTTGAAAAAAGCACCAACTGACAGTTTTGCACAATGAAAAGCCAAATTCTTTGGCATGGCCAATTCTACCCTCTTTATGAAACTCCAGCCTATCTTTTCAGCACTGCTCTCAATTTCACTCCCAGAGGGTCACTGGCTTCTGTGCCTTTGCAATATAGGGTTTCCTCTAAATGTACTGCCTTTCACATGTGATAGACCTCTTTTCCTAGGAGTCACTATCACCATGAAGCTTTCTAAACCTGAAGCAGAGAGAAGGGTTTTTTTATGCTCCTTGTACATACTATTATAAAATTTATCACTTTGTTTTAATTAACTATTTCTATCTGTCTTCCTAGCCCCTTAAGCCCTTGGAAGACAAAGATTTACATATAGTCATTTCTGCATTTTTACAGCCCAGAAATGTAACTCTAAGGGCTTGACGTTTCCTGAACAATAGTGTTCCAATTTATATTTACCTTTTAAGTCACCACCTACTTGGTATTCTCTATTCCTTATATCCCTTCCTTAGCTTAGGTCTTTTGTCCTCATTACTGTAACAATAACCTAAGAGTTCTCCAATTATCTAGTGTTTCTTACCATGATTAAAATATTGCCTGAATTGTGCTCCATAGTGTGAATTAAGACTCAAATATTGGGTAGTCCTATATTCACTCATCAAGTACTCTGGGAAAAGAGCTTTTCTTAAAACGTTTCAAAGACTAGTTCTATACAGAAAAAACAATGAATTTATATGCTGAATCTTCTCACACAACAAAAACCACTTCCTACCGTCTTCCAAGCACTTTACTATACAGAACCTTGTCCCTGCTCTCCCTGCTCTCAGACACTTTCAGACTAACAAGAGAATGAGCATGAATGCAAATATAACGTGATAAATAATATAATTACTGCACTTGGGAACTGGCTAAAAGAATAAAAAGGGAGTTGGGAAGGTTTCAGAAGAGACATTGAAAGTTCAAAGGAACATAAAATATGAAAGTCAGGCTATGTGGAAGCACGGTATAGTGAGACAAGGAAACCAGAAAGTCTCTTTAGATCACTGATTACCTAGCTTCAGGTTTGTTTGTTTTCTCTCCAGTTTTGGGAAATGAACCCAGGGCCTCTGCACTGAGCTACCACCTCAATCCTTTTTAAATTTTTTATTGAGATAAGGTCTCAGTAAGTTTCCCAGGGTGAGCCTCAACTTGCAATCTTCCTACTTCAGCCTCTCAAGTGTGCTGGGATTACAGACATGTGCCATCAGCCTGGCTAGCCTCATTTATTTCTATTATGGAGTAACAACAAGAATAGGCAAAGTTACCACCAGTGAAGATGATTGACTGGTGAGGAAGGACTGATGGCATAGAATTTTGTCATTTAGATTGCATTTAGTTTTTCATTAATTAGGTTTAAAAAGATTACCTTTTAATATCCTGGCAAGCCAGCAGCACAATTCTACTTATTCAACATTTCCTCATATTCTTACCTTGTCTTTATAGCCATTATCTGTAACATAAATTGGTGGCTTTCCAGGATGGCGATAAAGAATGAAATCCCGACTATATGGATAGAAAACAAACATGGACGTAAAGAGATGATTTAGTATATGTAAAAAACACAAGAACAAGTATTTGTGCTTTTAAACTAATTATCCATATAAAATTATTCACGTATTCCGCTTGCTATTTCATTTTAAAATAGCAGAGGCTAAATGATGTTATGGCAAATCAAACTCCACAGTTTCATGAATTTTTCCAAATGCATCTTATTTGGGGGTAGAAGACTGAAGAGTAAAGAGTAAAGAAGACAATCTACCAATTTTAAGTATGTGTGTTTGGTGGAAGCTCTTCTTTACTTGAAAAGCAGTCCTTAGCAATCGTGGGGACAGTAAAAGGTAAAAATTTCAGTTCTTGCATGCCATAGTTTATTGAACTTCGTTTTTGTGGCATGAAATCAACCATAGACTATGCACACATGAATAAACATGGCTGTGTTCCAACAAAGCTCTATTTACAGACAGTGCAATATGAATTTCATATGATTTACATATGCCATGAAACATTCAATTACTAAAAATTTTCTAACAATCATTCTTAGCTCAAGGGACACATAAAAACAGGAAGCAGACCAATTTAAAAGTTGACTTCTGATTTAAAAATTGACAAATGATTAGCTACCTGCCCAATACCTACCTATACTTCTTGACTTAATGAGAAATGAGCAGACTGCAAAACAGTAAGAAGACAATTCCGATTCTACTGAGGTAAACATCATCTTGCCATGCTATCAACTGTGAAGCAGTCTTACACAGATCAGACTCCTCAAATTAATAAGATTTCTACTACCTTCTAACCTGTGCTACGTGGTTATTTTTCAAACTTCTACAGCTTTCTTAAATGCTGTTTTTACAGTACTAGATACCAAAAAACAGAACTTCCAAAGCAATACAACGGTGTTTAACTTTTTCCATTATCAAGCCCCTAAGGACTCTTTTAAGATTTTTTTTTACTTTCACTACTAAGATTTTTTTTTACTTTCAAATTTAGTATCACAGAGGTAATTGTTCATGTATATGGCCTTTTGGGGGACCAAAAATCACTGGAATACAGCATCTTAAGATTTTGCTTCTCCCTAAGTCTATTTCTAACCTACTAGAAGTAACACTGCCCCCCAAAGAATGCATGAAAAAGACGCATGAAGTTAATGCCCAAGAATTCTTCTAAGATGAATATTCTGATTTGCTATAGAAAATACCAGCAGTTCGTAAAGTCTCTTATTCTTCCGTACAGACAGACACAAATGCTAGTGGTAAGGAGAGCATCTGTACCAAGTTTCACCACCCAAAAACAACCTCAAACTGGTTTTGCTTATACTTCTTTACATTATCCATATATCACATCTCAAATTTCCCCAATCCTAGAGGAACTTTAACAAAAACCTTACACAAACATACTGTTAGTCTCAAAGAAAAGGGGACACAACTTACTTATAAATTAGAGAAAGAGCTCTCATTTCCAGCTGTCCAGCACTTTCCTAAACATAAACAGAGTTTTAAAAAAGATTTCATAGCCAGAAAGTAGAAGTTTTTTGGCAGGTTTAACAGTATTTTTAGCTGGCTAGCATTGTATCAGATAAAACATTTGTATAACATACTATAACTTGTTTTACTGATTAGGATAGTGTGATATTTACTCATTAATATAAGATCATGAAAAAAATGGGACCTAAAGCCTTTGTCACTTAGTAATAATGACATTTAATATGAGAGATTTAAAAGGTATAGTAAAAGTAGACCTAATGTAAGAATACAAAGGTAGCAAAGTATGAAGTAAATATATTTTAAATCCAGAACAACAGAATTAATTTTATCACAGAAATATTATTCCTTAAGTATGTGTTTGTGTTTTACTATCCACAAAAGATAACTACAAGTGAAGAGTTGTCTAATTTTTAAAAATGAGCTCTTAGTAACATTCATTACCACCCTCTTCCTTCATTAAAGTGAAAAGGTTTTAATACTTCCCAACACAGTCCTGTCTCCACTGTACTCAGTTGTTTATGAATGTGATTGTTAACACATCACTCTAAACATTCAACACAAAACAAGTTCACTGCCAGCCTCTAAACTTGCACAGTAACTATTTGATGCAACAGAGCCAGCCATTTAAGAAAATATTTTCAGTGTGGCTGTAGTGACATAGATGAATGCTTAGGTAATTATTCCAAATAACTCTGAAAATATTAAATTCCCATACTGTATTTGATCTTACCTTGGGATCTCCCAACCGTTCCAGGTATTTCTCAAAAGATCCCTCCACATACTTCAAAAATAAAACAAACTTGACTTTACCAAATACATAGCGTTACTGAAATCTGATTATATTCTGCAATATTATCCTCCAATGAGTTTTTGTTCAGGTCAATAATTATAGTATGAAATTACTAGTGTACATAGCACCTAAAGCAGATTTGCACATACACAGAACTCTAAGTGGAGAAAAGCTAGAGTATAAATGTATCTTAGGAATTGGTCCTGCCTTATCCACACACCACCACTGCATTTCATCAAATGATATACCTATGAGTTTCTTTCAGAATACTAATTTACCGTGACAATTTTCATAAATCAAACAATGCCAATTACCTCACAGACTTCAAATCTGTTGGGAGACATCTATTTAAAAAGCTAAACTGAGAAACTTTAAAAGGAATTTCACAAATTTCAAAAAAACCTACGGCCTAATGGAACTTTCTTGGGTAATGGAAACATTCCATATCTTGATGGTGATGGCTGTTGTGTATCACTGCAAAAGCTAAAAATGCTAAATTTAAAATGGTAAATCTTACTGTATATAAAACATACTTCAATAAAATTTAAATTGAGCCAGGCATGGTGGCCAATGCTTATAACCCCAGCATTCTACAGAGCTGAGCCCGAGGCTGAGGTTGAGGCTGGAAGATTGCAACTTTCAAAACAGCCAGGGCAATTTAGGAATTCAGTGAGACTCAAATTGAAAAAAAGTCTTGGGCTGCAGCTCTATGCTAAGGCCCTGGATTCAATCCCTAGTACCACAAAACAAAACAAAACAAAACACCTCAGGGAATAGATTTCCTTTTCCATGAATATACATTACTTAACACAAAAAAATCAATTTTTGATTTTTTCTCACTTTGTTTTAAAGTTTTGAGATGCAACTGACCTACAACAAACTGCAACATTTAAATAGTACAATCAAATAAATTATGATTTTATATGCACCCATGAAGCCATCATCACAACAGAGATAATTTATCACCTCCTTAAGTTTCTTTGTGCCCATGTATAATTGACATACGAGAATTGATCTTTCTGTCCCTATATATTGGTAATTATCCTAGAGTTTTTTATGAAGGTAGTCATACAGTATAAACTTGTTTTCTTGAAGATATCTGGTTTCTATAATTCAGTGTAATTGGAGATTCAGCCATACAGTTTTAACATTTTACACATATCTTTCTTAAGCAAAATGTTGTCCAGAAACCAACAGGAAGCATCCCTTGGGAGTCTGTTAAAAATGCAGAAATTTCAGACCTCAGCTGAAACATAGTGAATCAAAATTGGTTATTTTAAAGAGAAACCCAGGTGACGTATATGCACAAAAATACTTGAGAGCTGGGCCTGTAATCCCAGCACACTGGAGACTGAGGCAGGAGGATCACTGTACATTGGAGGCTAGCATGGGTTACACTGTGAGTTCAAGGCCAGCCTGAACTACGTAACAAGACCCTTTCTTTAAAAGAAAAAAAAAAAAACCTTGAGATGTACTACTTTACACTGTAGTCTTGCATTTGAATGTCAAACAATTCTTTCCCCAGGTGTAGAGAAGATTACAATCAAATTCAAGGTAAAAGCTTTAAAAATTGAGAGGCTTTTACAGTATTTAAAAATTCACTGCAACCTGCTGAGAGAAAGAGTAACCTTGAACAGCAGGCACCAGAACACTCACAATATACAGGCAGAAGAAAACAAATAGTACCAGAAGGGGTAGAGATGTAAAAAAATTAAAAGCTGTGGAAAAGGCAGACTTCAAATCAGACTGTGATGGGAGCAATAGTTTACTTAACAAAAATTCATATACTTGAATGTACAAAGATATCCTCTAAAAGTTATTGTACTTATACTTCAATTATTAGTGGCAGAAATCCAATCACCACAATTTGTCATGAAAGAAGGTAGATGCCATGACTAATTTTTTTCTTGTAATTAAATTTTACAAGACTTTTCAAATTGACTGTGTAAAGCTTGTGCACACATTAAAATACACATTTTAAAATATTAACAGAGCAAAACATTTCATGAATTACTATCCAAGAAAACGGTGGGTGTAACAAAATGGCAGTGAAAATACAACACTTTAGGATTTGGTGGAGAGAAGTGGGGAAAGACAGACATTTTTATTAATTTTTCAAGTACAAAACAACTTAAATTGGGGAGGAGGTCCAGTTAGCTACTGAGAAGCCAGGTGAGAATGAAATATTTGCTACTGAGAGAAGAGGAAACATATAATATAGGCACTAAAAACATTTTCCCACCTGAGATATTACAAATAACTGTCCCCCAGGTATGAATTCTACTTACAGACTCAAACATTTGTTGATTTTCCTTCATATATGAGACACAAGCCTTCCTAACTTGCAAATGATGGACCTGGCTGCAAAATAACTAAAAAAGAAAGACCAGTTTAGTGTCAAGTCATTTGAAATAGAAGCTTCTAAGACTACGAAAAGACCACTTAAACCTCCCTTATTCAGAACGTATGTAGGAAATAGGGAAATTGAGTCATCTTACTAAAAAGAAAACACTTTCTCTAGTGAAGGAGGGGTATGATAATTCTGTATTGCCCCTTCCCTTTCCTATCCTTTAAGGGCATAGGCTCTAAATTTTCCTAAGGCATAAAACTTGAAAGAAGCAGGGCATGCTTCCATAAGATCAAGATACATTTCAGTGTTTTCTTTAACCCCATCACCCTATCCCTCCTATATCACAAATTAGCAAGCACAAAACAGAAAAGACACCCAAAGTACAGGAACATATTTGTACTAAACAGCAAAGACATAGCACACCTTTGTACTGTCTGCACTAATAAGAAGCAGACAGCCACTTTCCAGAGAGATCTGGATGTTTTCACTAAGAAACAGAAAAGGCACTTATACGATCATGCTATGACTCAAACGCTTAAAACTCAGTACAGGTTAAGATTTTTTTTTACGATTACCTGCTCTGAAATAGCCCGAAAGAGGCAAGAGGCATCCTTGGCAGTGTGCTTTCGAAACAGCCCTAAACTGCCTAAATATTCATCCATTGAGGCCTCATTCAAAGACCTCTGGCCACCGGACTTTTTCCATCCTTTATGCATTGTGTATGGAATGCAGGGGGGAGAGAAGTAACAGAAGTGTGGAAATAAGAAAGAAGCAGGGTACAGGGAGGAGTGGGGGGCAGGGAGAAGGGCTTGCGTTTGCAGGTCTCCGGAAAGCAGCTCAAAGTTTAAGCAGAAGGCAGCTGGAGTCAGCACGGCAGAATCTTGGCACTTCCAAAGAGCAGGAGAAGCAAGGGGTGGAGCTTGTCCAGGACAAGGCAGGACCCTGTGAAAAAAAGAGGAAGAGCAATGCTCCTAGGAATGGAGAACTCCAGAAAGAAACTTGGGACGGAGAAGGTACGTTTTGGAAGGGTGGGATGAAACTAATCAGCCCAAAGCTGAGAAAAGTACCTATGCACAAACAGCTGAGCTTTGGGGCTAGAAAGAAACCCAGTTTGCAGCTTAACTCAGGTCACCTGCTGCACGAGGCTGCAAAGGTGACTATAATAAGGCTCAGGTGTAGGATGCAGGATGGTACATACTGCTTTAAGATCTCTGATTGAATTTTCAACCAGTCTCTGCCCAAATTCCCTGCTCCCTTGACAGTTTCAAGAAAATGTGGTGTGTGTGTGTATGTGGGGGGGGGAATCTGAATTTAACTACTAAGAAATTCACTTTCTGCAGTAAGAATATGTTTTTTAAAAACAAAGGGGAGGGACCTGCCTTCATCTCTAGGGGGCATAGGTCATATGTGAAGTGCCAAGGCAATTATCTGAATATTTTGGCTATAATTAACTGATTATTAACCCCGCTAAGTTTATAGAAACTAAATTAGCTGTGCTAAACAACCCTGATAAAATTTTTGACCAATAAATAGGGAATATGCAAAAAAGCTTTTCTTAAAAATTGAAACAAAAACTTCAATTGAGCACATTTTCTAATATATATTTAAAATCCTCTGGCATGGCATGAGAGGTGTTGAACACTAACGACATGTTTCAATGTATTTATTAGTATACTTTGCCAGAAAGTTCTAGATTCTGAGAAAAGTGAAACATTTAGTGGCAGAGACAGGATCATTCACTTATATTCTTTGATTCAACCATCAAGTGTTTTATTTTTATTCAAAATCCCCCAAACCAATCCGTTTTTATTTTTTTAAGTATTGAAAAACAATTTAGGGGCTAGGCAAAACATCAACAATCACTTGTAATTTAAGAATGAAAAAGTTAGCATGGTAGAAAAAGGAATAAAATTTTGACTTTCCATAGCACAGCTGATTTGAAATTAACTCCTTTCTCTTTTAAGGAAAGAAAATATAAAAAAGTATTAAGATCTGCTATGCACATGTACCAATTTCCCATGATGAATGTAAGCATGTACTAATAAAAATTAAAGTTAAAAAAAGAGATCATAATACAGGGGAAGGAATGCCTTTGCAAAGCTGTGAAACATGTTTGGAAATGGGGATCATCATCTTTAAGATCACTAATTCACTGAGAGAAATTAAGGGTTATAGTTAGAAAGTGAATTCACTTTTAGCATAACTGAAAAGTAAATAAAAATACGAATTCTTCATGTCTATTACTTTTAAAACAAAACTAAGGTATATAAACTTCAAGGAATAAAATTTTATATATTTTATTTTGAAAAACAGAATAGAGGAAGGGAAACTGTGAATGGAGTAACAGGAGAAAATTGGAAACAAAGGCTAGAAAAATTAGGAACAGGAAGACAAGAGAGAAAAAGTAACACAGGGAAGCACACAGAAGTAGAACCATACAAATATGTTCAACTGGTTTTTGTCAAAGGTTCAAAGGCAATTCAATAACAAAGGTGTTTTCACCAAATTGTGCTGGAACAATTGGTCATTCGTATGCAAAAAATGATCCTAGATCTGTATCTCACATCTTGTATGATGATTAACTCAAAATACATCACAAATCTAAATCTAAATCTAAAATACAATTTTTTGTTGGAGCCCTAGGCAGTCTGGCTTCCAGGGGTGAAGGCAGCAAGAGAAAGGCTGCAAGGTTACTTCCCTGCAAGCTTCTTTGTATGTTTTGATTTTGAACCAGAAATAAGTGCTCAGAAATAGATA
This sequence comes from Chinchilla lanigera, assembly GCF_000276665.1. Lineage (NCBI taxonomy): Eukaryota > Metazoa > Chordata > Mammalia > Rodentia > Chinchillidae > Chinchilla > Chinchilla lanigera. The sequence goes on from NW_004955490.1 coordinate 4,120,595, forward strand.
TAAATATTACATTTCATTAAAAAACACTCTAAGCAAACAGTAGAAAATCTGTAAGAATTTGGGTTAAGAGCTGTTAAATATAGCACAGAAGAAAAAATTGATTAATTGGACTTCAACACATTTTAAAACTTTTCTTCTATAAATGACACTGTTAGGAGTGAAAATACAAACCACAAACTGGGAGAAAGTATTTATATGAAACTACACAAAGAATTTTTAACCTCAACAATGAGAAATAAATCCAGATTTTTAAGTGGACAAAAGACTTAAACACATGTTTCACTAAAGGTATAGGAATTGCTAATAACCACATAAATAGATACTTATCATCAGCCATTAGGAAAATGAAAAGTAAAAGCACAATACATCGTTGCACACCTACTGAGATGGCTATAACAAATAAAGGAAGAAGTATTAATAATGATGTGGAGAAACTGGACTTTAGTAGAAGGATCCCAAAAGGTGTATGATCTCCAGAATTTATAATTCCATTTATATGAAATATACAAAAAAGGGAAATCTACAGAGACAGAAAGCAGATTAACAGTTACCTGGGGCCAAGAATAGGTACTGACTATAAATAAGCATAAAAATCTCTTTGAAATGATAAAAATCTGTAACAGTTTTGTACTGATGTTTGCACAATTCTGTATATTCACTAAAAATTATTAAATTGTACTCTTTAATCAGGTGAATATTTAACAGCTTTGAGAAGTATCACATAGCATACAAGTCACACACTTCAAGTGTAAATTTAATAATATTTTTGTATATAAAAATATTTTTGTATAGTCAAAGGTGTTTACTCACCATCACAATCAATCTACCAGTACCTGAAAATGAAACCCTGCATCCTATAGCTGCCATCGACTTCTAATCCTCATATTCCCACCTACCACAAGCAAAGAGTACTCTACTTTACAGTCTACAGATTTAACTATTCTGGACTTTTCAAATAAATGCTACCGAACAATACTGTCCTGAGTAATTGGCTCCTTTCACTCAGCACTAAGAATTTTTTTTCGGTTTTTTTTTTTTTTTTTTTTTGTATTTTAAAAATAAAAGGACAAAAACATTAACAGACAGACAACCAATCCAAAAATGGGCAGCTGAGATGAATACACACTTCTCAGACAAGGAGATACAAACGGCAAATAAATATATCAGAAAATGTTCAATATCATTAGTCATTCGAGAAATGCAAATTAAAGCACTAAGATTTTGAAAGTCTATACCATTGTAGTATGTATCGGTGTTCCACTCAACTGTATACAGTAGTTAAACTACAATTTATTCATCAAATAAGTAAGAGTTTGGGTTGCTTCCATTTTGTAGCTATTAGGAAAATATTGCTACAGATTCATATATAATTTTTACTTCAGCATATTTTTACATTATAGCCATCCTAGTAGATGTGAAGAGGAATTTCAGTGGTTTTGATTTGTATTTCTCCAGTGACTAATACTATTGAGCATCTTTTCATGTGGTTTTGGGGGGCAATCTTATTTTTTTAGTTGTTGGTAGTACTGGGGAATTGAACCCAAGGCTGCATGTAGGGAAATGCTCTACCACTGAGCTGTATGTCCAGCCCAACCACGTGCATATCTCTAATAATATACAACTACATACATCTTAAGAATGACTGAAATAGTTTAAACCGGGGAATACAAAGTGTTGAAAGATATGTGAAACAACTGAAACCATCATGTTGCTAGTGGGAATATAACACAGTACAATCACTCTAAAAATAATTTAACAGTTTCTTACAAAATTAAATATAGGTACCATGACCCAGCAACCTAGAAACCCCACTTTTAAGCATCCACTGAAGCCAGGGATGGTGGCACACGCCTGTAATCCCAGCACTTGGATCTTTGTGAGTCTGAGACCAGCCTGCGCTACAAAGTGAACTCAAGGCTAGCCTGAACTGCACAGCACGACCCTTTCTCAAAAGGACCAAAAAAAAAAAAGTATCCACTGAAAAGAAATGTATACCCCAAATCTCATATGTGAATATTTAAAGCAGCTTTATTCATAATCATAATCCTCAAAACTAGAAACAATCTAAACATACTTCAATCTTCTATTCTTACATCTGGTAATCTGAGCAACTTCATTGAAGATAACAATATGTAATGTAACAACCACTGTTAATCTCTATCATTGGTTTGAAACCCCGTATCATTTTTAATGTCTTTGCTTTGTTCTGTTTATATTTTGCTATTGTTCTTTTTTTTGTACTATTTTCTTTAAAATAAAAATTAAAAAAAAATCTTCACAATAAACATACTTCAACTGGTGAATGCACAAAATGTGGAATACTCATACAATAGAATATTAATAAACATAAAAGTTTCAAAACATCATACTAAGTGAAAAAAGATTCAAAATGCTGCACATTGTATGACTACAATTATAATGATATATTTGGAAAAAGCAAAATTAAAGAAAAAATAGGTAGCATTTGCCAGTTTTTAACAGCTGTAGGGAAGGTTAACTACAAAGTAATGGCTTGAAAGAGATGTATGAGGTCTAAGAAATTTTCTGTAGCTTGTTTGCAGCAGTAGTTACCTGTTACACATTTGTAAAAACTTATAAAACTATGTAGGAAAAGTGTTGATTATGCTGTACTTAAAAGTAAAACAAAAAGCAAAATAAAATTTAGAGTTGAGAAACTTATATAATAGACAAAAAAAGTTGAGAAACTTACAGAATAGAAAAGCTTACAGAAAGAAAACAGGAAAATTAGGTAATCAAGAAAGCCAACATCTAAAAACAAGAGATTCAATAAAAGACAAAGTAGAGAAGAAATGATAGAAGAAAACTTCTAGCACTACAGGACATAAGTATTGTATGCATAATGAGACTGAAAAAGCATGAAGAAGTGAGAACAATGAAAAAAGATCTGCACTGCACTTAAAGTTTATGAAGTAAGGATAAAGAGAATATTCCAGCACTTTCAGAAATGCAAAACAGATCACATACAAAAAGCCCCATATGAATCAGAATACACTTATCAAGAAAAAAATTGAATTAAACTGGAAATCTGATTCCAATCTTGAATTCTATGTCAAGCTATCAGATGAGAAAGTAGAACAAGGTGTCTTCAGACAGGAAAGAGTAAAAAATGTAACCATCCTTTTTCAGCAAGCTACTGGGAAATATTTGAAGCCAAAATCAGAAAGTTAAAAAAAAAAAAAAGGGAGGGGGGAACCTCACAGTCCTGCAAATAGGAGATTCAAAGTAAGAGATACTACAGGGAATTTTCCAGGACACAGATGAAGAAGAAATCCCAGAAGGACAAACAGCGGAATTAGACAGAGTTCAGATAAAAGATAAAAGCAGATAAAAGATGGCAGAGAACGCCAGTGTGGTCATCTCAAATGACCACCCTCTTAGGATTGAGGGTGTAGCACAGTGTAGAGAGCCTAAGGTAAAACCAACTTTACAGAAAGGAAATAAAGTCAATGAACAATTACCACATGGTTCCTATGTGAGCAATATTATACTTAAGTAACCACAATAGCATCAACACTGAAAATGGATCTTATAAGAACTGAAAACCAGACTAGGAAGATAGGAAGGCAAAATGGAGGAGAACAAAGAGGGAGATAACGTCTCTTTAGGGCTACAACATTTCACTTTCAACAATGGATAGATCACTTAGAAAATCAGTAAGGAAACACTGGACTTGAACTACATATTCACCAAAGAGACGTAAGAGACATAGACTCAACATTCCATCCAACAGCAAATACTACACCCCACTTTCAGCAATGGACTCATCACTTAGAAAATCAATAAGGAAACACTGGACTTGAACTACACATTACCATATTCCCACTAGCTTGAACTACTAGTGGTACATAACCACCTGGCAAAAAGACATGAATTATGGCCCCAACATGAACATGCTAAACCTGACAGACTTAACAAACATATAGTTAAAGAATACTGATTCTTCTCAAGCACACAGAGAACATTTTCCAGGACAGATCATATGATGGACAACAAAAACAAGTCTTCAAATCACAGTGGCATGAAACTATAAATAAATAAAGGAGAAATTCTGGGAAAGACACAGATCTGTGTAACAACATGCTCCTGAACAAACAATATGTCACATAAGAAATAAAAAAGAAAATAGAAAAATACCTTCAGACAAACAAAGATGGGAACACAACATAGCAAAACTTACAGGATGCACCAAAAACAGTTCCAGGACGAAATGTACAGCAGTAAGTTCTCCTTTATCAGAAAGATGGATCTCAAATAAACAAGGTAACTTTATACCTGAAGGAACTAGAAAAGGAATTAAGACCTAAGCAAGCAGAAGAAAAAAAGGTAAGAGCAGAAAAAGTGAAATAGTAACTACAAGAATAGGAAAAAAATCAGTGAAAGTTTTTCTAAAAGGCAAAATAGATAAATCTTTAGCTAGACTGAGAAAAAGAGAAAACAGATAAAAGCAAAAATGAAAAAGGAGACATTTAAATTGATACCACACAAATATAAATCATCCTAACTACTATGAGTAATTTTATGCCAAAAATTTAATAACCTAGAATAAATTTCTATGCATGTACAACCTACTAAGACTAAAAAATAAAAAAAGAAAATATGAACAGATAACTTGTAAGAAAATTGAGTCAATTATAAAAAATATCAAAGAAGATCCTAGGACCTGATTATCTTCACTGCTGAGTTCTAGCAATTAGAAGAAGCAGTAAAAACCAATCCTATGCAAACTCTTCTAAAAAAACTGAAGAGAGAATATTTCCAAACTCATTTTACAAGCCGTTCAAAGACACAAGAAAACAAAACTACAGGCCAGTCTCTCTGATGAACATAGGTACTGACAAAAACCTAGAGAAGCAAATTCATTAAAAACATTAAAAGAATCATTCTACTTGATTATGTGGGACTTATTCTTAGGATGAAAAGACTGTTCAATAAACACAAATAAGTAACTGAAGTATATACCACATTAACAAAATGAAGGGTAAAAATCATATGATCACCTCAAAAGGTACAGAAAAAGCATTAGCAAAATTCAACTCTATCTCATGGTAAAAACTTTTAAAGGATTAGGCATTAATGTTAAGGGATGTACTCTACCACAATAAAAGCCATACGTGACAAATCTGTAGCTAAGATTATTCTCAATGGAGAAATGTTGAAGTCTTTTCCTCTAAGGTTAGGGACAAGGATGTTCACTCACCACTTCAATATCCTATCCAGAACAATCAGGCAAGAGAAAGAAATAAAACGCATCCTAATAGGAAAGGAGGAAGTGAAACTGTTTTTGCTGATATGATCTTTTTAGGGGAGAAGATACTAGGGATTGAACCAAGGGGCTTCCTCCCTGAGCAACATCCCTAGTAATTTTTTCAGACAGTCCCACTAAGTCACTAAATCGCCCACGGTAGGCTTGAACTTTAGATTTTCAGCCTCAGGATCCCAAGAGTGCTAAGATTATAGGTATGTGCCACCATATCCAGCTGCTGATAGATCTCACATGTGGAAAATCTTAAAAAACCCCACCAAGAAACTATTAGAACTAATTAATGAATTCAGTAAGTTGTATAAATAGTAGTTACATACACTAAGAAAAAATTATCAAAACAGGAAATTAAGAAAATCTTATTTACAATTACAACCACAAAATTACACGTACATTTGAAAAAAGTAAAAACCTCTATCCTAGAAAGTGTAAAACTGATGAAAGAAACTGAATACAAAAAAATGGAAAAATATTGTGTCTATGTATCCTATCAATATTATGAAAATATCCATATTACTCACTGATTTATAGAGCAATATAATCTTTATAAAAACTGCAATGACATTTTTAACAGAAACAGAGAAAACAATCCTTCAATTTTGTATAGAAGCACAAAACACCTTAGCCTGGGCAATTCAGTGAGATTCTTTCTTAAAATTTAAAAATTTTAAAAAAGGAGTTGGGGATGTGGCTCAGCACTCCTTGGGTTCAATATCCAATACTAAAAAAAAAAAAAAAATAAAAAAATAAAAAAACCAAACAGCTGATCTTCAACAAAAACAACAAAGCTGGTAAAATGAGTCACTAATTTCAAAACATATTATAAACCACAATCAAAACAGCACAGTAACAGCATAAAAACAGATATGCTAAGGATGGCAGTGCCTGCCTATAAAACTAGCACTCTGGAAGGCTGGGGGGCAGGAGGATCCCAAGTTTGGGCCCAGCCTGGGAACCTTCGAGTCCGTCTAAATATAGAAAACAGACTGGGAATGCAGCTCACTGTGAAGGTCCTGGGTTCAATCTCTAGTACCACAAAAACAAACCAACCAACCTACCAGATACACTGACCAATGTAACAGCCCAGAAATAAACCTATACACGTACAGTCAGATGATTTCAATAAAAGTGCCAAGAATGTACAATAAATGTTAGTCTCTTTAATAAATGCAATTGAAAAAACTGGCTATCCAGTATCCAGATGCAGGAAAAGAAAACTGGATCTTTATTTTATGCTATACATAAAAATCAAGTCCAAGCTGAGGGTAGTGCTGTATGCCTATAATCCCACCACTATGGTAGGCTGAAACAAGAAAATCCCAAATCCAAGCCCAACCTGGGCAATTTAGCAACCTGGTGAGCCCTTGTCTCGAAGTACAAACAAAAAGCACTGGGTACAGAACTCACTGTGAAGGCCCTGAATATAAAACCTGAAACCTAGATGAAAATGGGAAAAACTCTCTGACATTAGTCTAGGGAACATTTTTATGACCCCCCAAAAGCATAAGCAACAAAAGCAGAAACAAAGAGGATGGGATCAAACTAAAAATCTTCAGCAAAATAAAGGAAACAATTAACAAAATAAAGAAAAACAGGAGAAAATGTTTATATCTTATATCTGATATAAATGTTTATATCTTATATCTGATAAGAGGATAATATCCAAAATGTATACAGAAATCAACTCAGTAACAAGACAATAAGGCTATTTTAAAAATGGGCAAAACACCATAAGAGTATTTCTCAAAAGACACAGAAAACAGGTACATATGAGGGTATGGTGAGTATCACTAATCAGATAAATGTAAATTAAAACTAATGAGATAACATTTTACATGTTAGAATGGCCTTTAACAAAAACATGAAAATATCAGGAAGGATATAGTGTAAAGGGAACTCTTGCACATTATTGGTAGCAATATGAATTAGTACATTTATAACAGAAAATAGCATGCAAGTTCCTCAAAAATAAGTAACTACCATATACATCAGTAATCCCAGTTCTGGGTATATACCCAAAGGAAACGAAATCAGTGTCAAAGGGTTTGCAACTTCCATGGTCACTGCAACACCACTCATTTTAGCCAAGATAATGGAATCAATGCCAAGTGTCCACTAATAAATGAAGAAAATGTATATATGCATAATGTGATCTGATTTAACCTTGAAAAGGAAACTGTCATTTGTGACAAGATGGATAAAACTGAAGGACATTATGCTACGTCAAATAAGCCAGGCACAGAAAGATTTATATGTAGAATCTAAAGAAGTTCAGCTCTTAAAGAGTAAAACAATGGTTACCAGAGGCTGGGAATAGGGTTGAGAAGTGAGATGGAGAACAGGCAGTTGATTAAATGGTACGAAGTTTCAGACAGACAAGGAGGCATACTCTGAGATCTATTGAACAGTAGAGTGATTTATAGACAATCATAAAATATATTTCAAAATAACTAAGGAAATTTTAAGTGTCTTACTATAAAAAATAAGGTGATGGATGTGTTAATTAACTTGATGTAATCATCCACATTGTACATAGATATGAAAATGTTAAAACTGTTATTCTTTGAATTTCTAAGTTGTCAATTAAAATTATTAATTTTAAAAAAAACTCTTCTTCCATGTAGGAAACCTATAAGGATATTCAAAATTTTAAAATGACCTATTTGAGCATACTATTCATAAAGCATAAAATATAATACAGTGACCTATAAGTAGCAAGATCAGAGACAGAGGAGAGAGGGACACAGGAATGCTGTTTCTTAAAAGCCTTGTAGAACTAATTAATATTTTAAATTACTTACATGTATTATTATAACTAAAAAATTTTAAAAATTAAATTGAAGCATTTTATTGTCATTGAACAGAAACAGAATAGCATAATAAACTGTGAAAATAAGTAAACTTTTACAGCCGCAAGACCTCTTCTTTACAAATGAGCAGGTTTCAAATGACAAGACTTATTCCATTTTCACAACCTATCAGTAATCACACTGGAACTAAAACTGTACAAAATCTGTAGATGTTTGCACAATTATAAAGAATCACATACCAAAGTAGAAAAGATGAACAAAAGTTGAAAACAATAAAGTATAGGTTACATTCTACAACTTAGTATATAATCAATAGGATTTTTTAAAAAAGATCTGTAGGATAATGCTAACTTCATCTTGTACGTAACAGGAGCAATTTCAAGGTATTTAATATTGTCCTTTGATATATAAATATACGGTACTTGAAATCCCAATTTGGTATTTTCCACAGCAAACTACTCCAATCTTGTAAAATTCTAGAATAGTGACACTTAATCTGAAGTCTTGTTAAAAGATTACTTCTTGCCCAGAGATTCTGATTTAGCATGTCTGGCATGGATCTCAAGAATCTGCTTTTCTAACAATTTCCCATATCATTCTAATACTGCTGATCCAGAGAACACCCTTTGGGAACTACTGCTCTAGAACAATGTGTTCCACAAGTTATTTTATTATTCCTAAAAAGATAAATTTCAAGGAAAGGTCAAAATTTTAATAAACACTACATGCCACCATCTTAGCTTTGAGGGTTTACAGTGCCCATTAGTGATATTAAAGGCCCTAAGGAATCTTTTATAATAACTGTTTCACCTGTTTTTTCCCAGTTTTTCTTCTAATGCTTCAAAGTTTAAGAGAAATGTTGCTCTAGACATTTTTCCGTGGCTTAAAACTAAGGCTGTTAGAATAATTATAAGACACGGGATGTTCAGTGCTTAGTGCCTTAGCCTTAGTGCCTAGTCAGATATCAATTACTGTTAGCTGCTACCTTATGAAGTGGTCCACTAACTATTCTCTGCTCAAAAAAAAACTTAGCTGCTAGAACTGTTTATTATTTCTTCTTCTTTCACTTAATGAACAGGGAAATTTTGGTAAAACATATAAATACTCAGAGTTTTAATTCTAAGATAACACTCCATGTTTAAAACTAAATTTTTTTTGAGACATAGTCTCATTATGTTGTTCAGAGTGACCCTGAGCTCACTATGTAGAGCTCAGGCTGGCTGGAACATGAGATCTGCCTGAGCCTCTCAAGTCCTGGGATTATAAGTGTTCACCAATATGCCCGTCCAATCAACTAAATTAGCTGGAAGGGTGTTTTTTTTTCCTTATCTTCTTTGAGATAGTAGCCCAGGCTGGCCTCAGACTCATAGTGATCCTCCTGCCTCAGCGTCCCAAGTGCTGGAATTACAGCTCTGTGCCACCACATCTGGCTGTGAGCTATTTCATAAAAGCATGTTATTATCTGTGACAAATACAATTATAGATATACAGTATGTAACAATGCTTTTGAGTTACTATTTTAGTTTCTTAGGAGCATGAAAAGAATATTATGTACTTGATTTGCCCACTTAAACTGACTGGGTCTGCTTTTCATCTGTAAAATGGAAAGAGCCTGGACAACTCAGCAAAAAGCTATCTCAAAACTAAAAAATCAAAAAGGAGTCAGGCATGGTGCTGTGTGCCTATAATCCCAACGCTCTGGGAAGCTAAGACAGAGGATTGTAATTTTAAGCCCAGCCTAGACAACATAAAAACTTAGTGAGACTGTCTCAAAATAAAAAAATACGAAGGGCTAGGATTGTAGCTCAGTTTGAAGGCCCTAGGTTAATTCCACAGTACTGCAATAAATAAACAAACAGCAACCTAAAAACTCTAATAGGTTACATACAATCTGAATTATTGGGTCATCTGTTCTCAAATATTTGGTTCAACTGTCCCCATAAACGCTGGAAATTTGCTGAAAATTCAGTGCTCTAATTACAAATTCCAGACTATTTCCCATCTCTTAGAGTCACAGACGGCATAAAAAACCTCCTAAGCTGTTTCTTTTTTTTTTTTTTTTTTTTTTTTTTTTTTTTTTTGGTTTTTCTCCGGTACCGGGAACCGAACTCACGACCTTGCGCTTCTAAGCTGTTTCTTCATTTGCAAAATGGAACAGTATCAACAATTCCTTAGGGTTACTATATGATTACTATAAACACTGAACGAGTTCATAGGTCTAAAATGTGCTCAACAGTGCACAATATGCACTAATAATTCACGAGTGTTAATCACACTTAATTCTTCATTCTCCACTTCCCCATAAAAATGTTACCATTTGGTACAGCAGAAAACTTATGGCTATTATGCGCACACATTTCAAATCTTTTCTAAAACTCAACTTAAAAGCTGTCCACGAACCATCTCTCTCAAACTGAATGGAGATTTCCAGTCATCTCTACAAATCAGTGGGATTAACTGCTTATGCCCAGTAAAGAGCTAAGAAAATTACCTACACTACTGCTAGTTATTCAGTCTTAGCCTTTATATACTATCCTTTGTGCCTATATATGATTTACCTTTAAAAGTATGCAAACTAGAAGTATCTAAAATCAAACACCTGGTAGTACTTTTTAGAGACTTGTAAATGTTCTAGAACCCTACATTAAGTTCACTGCTTAGACTATCTTATTACAAAATTCTTCCAGCTTTTTTTTTCTCCCCAATTGTAAGTATCATTACCTAAAATTCCTAAATCCCAAGGCCATCTCAGAAGATCACATCACTTTTCATCTATTCCAACATCAGAAAGTATTAGCAGTTTATTTCTAAACCTGTCCATGGTATGAATACTCCAATATACTTCTACTTCTTTGTACCTGGAAATTTAATACCTCTGATAAAAAACTCAAAAAAATTACACTGTACTTACTGACCTAAGAACCTAAAGCCATACCATGTAATGAAACAAAATTTATATTGTAAAATACATCAAATAGAAGTTTTACTGCCATTTCTCATAAGGACCAGTAAGATGTAACCTTGGAATTTATCTTAGCCATGTGTAAAATCTGTGGCTTGTATTATTTTCTTCAGACACCACAAGTCAATTCTTTGTTTTAATTTGCTTATCAGCGCTATCCAGAGCATTTTGCTACATTTCAAAAAAACTCAGGAATCGCAGGTTTGTAAGTCCTAAATAAGGTTGTGATACAACAGAGGAATATCTAGTTAAGTGTGAAATTCCCGCTAAAACAAAGAACTGAAAATTTTTTTTAAAAAAACTTCCTTAGAAGGGATGAATAAATGGTAGGCAAAAAACTATAAACAAAAAGCTTAAATGTGTATTACAGAATGATAGAAAAAAAAGCACAAGACTGAGAGTCAAGGTGCATGCTTTTAGTGGCTCTTCCACATGTTATTTTGGGCAAACTATAATCTCTGATCTCTCTTCATCTAACCCAGGGATTAGATGAAATATTCTTGACAATCCCTGCCAAATGAAAGATATTCTAAAGTACCCCTTGATATAAAACAATACAAAAGTCCACAGAAGTGTGAAGATGTTACTACATACAATTGACACCACAGCCTAAATCTCTTTTTTTTGGTACTGAGAATCGAACTCAGGGCCTCGTGCTTGCCAGGGAAGCATTGTGCTGCTGAGCTATTTAAATCTCTTTTGAATAAAAGGTAGATTATACATTATTTTGGAAAAGTAGAAAAGATTTGGGGGTCCACTGTTTTTCTTTTTGCCTGACTTTTGAGTAGACATTGGTTAGCCTTTAGGCCACAAAATAAAGAATGAGTAACCAATATAAACTTTTATGTCACAATTTTTCTCAAAATGAGAAAACCATTTCTAAAAGAGGGCCCATAAAACATTTAAGAATCTCTCCCTGGATTTGAAAAAGATCTTTTCTAAAACATCATTATAACACTAAAATACAATTATGATTATGGTGTTGTGAATTCTCAACTATGTAGATGTGGATTACTCACTTTTTAGGTTACTCTCAGCATATTTTTAATCCAAGTTGGCTTCCTCCTGATACCCAGAGTACTTCTCAGCCACCACCTTCTACCATTAGTAAAGAATTTATCTTAATAGAAGCCTAAGTAAAACACAACCAGGAAAATAAATCTACAAAAACATTACACAGTGCATCCCAAGTAAAATGTTTAAAACATTTTAACGTTTTGGGATAATGTAACTGCAAGTAGATCAGTATAGTAAATGTTCTACTTTCACAGATGAAGTATATCTAAACTTTTTACCAAAGAACTATGCATACGTGGAAATAATCTACCTTAATAGTCTTAAGACTACATATTCTAATTAGAAACAATTCCAGTATACCCATGAATTCTAAAACCATGTACTTAAGCCATTATATATTTATTATTTGTAAAACTAATTTTATAAACACATAAAGTGTCAAATTACCTAATACGGTACATGTTTCATTACCATTGTGAGAGGGGATCTTTAAATATCAACAGTAAGTTCTGTTGGTGTAAGTCATTTTTATTTATTCTCAATTTTCTAAAGCTTCGATATCGGGCAGTATTTTTTCACTTTATATTGTAGAGGGGGAAAAAAACTGAACATATCCACCTCACTCTACTCCTAAAGATAAAGTCTCTCCCAGTACAATAGATCAACTAACTTAGATCATTATTTCTAGGCAATTCCTGCCCTTTTTTATTTCAGAGCACAACACATCACTTATACTTCCTCTAAAAAAAAAAAAAAAACTAGTTCCTTAAGATTATGATACTAAAGATGCTGGTTCTCATGAAAAAAATTTTTAACTTTTTTACTGTTTCAGTTTTTACTCTTAAGTGCCGGGCATACAGCTCAGTGGCACAAGCATCTGCCTGGCAAGTGCAAGGTCCTGAGTTCGATTCCCGGTACCAAAAAAAAAAACCGTTTTACTCTAAGGAACATCAAACTATATTTATGATTCTTTTCAACATTTCCAAATCTCACTTTTTCATGCCAAATCCATTTGGGATTCTAGGACAAAACCTGTGAATCCATACTACATATTGAAGATTAGGGAAATCTAGTATGTTTGCTAAATTTCAATTAGGATTTGGACCTAAATGCAATGTTTACAATATAAAATTTCCCATATATACTATAGATGTAGGAAGCTTATGTATATTATTCTACAAGTATAACTATGTATTTAATTAGACTTAATCACATTCCACAGATTGGATTTGGGAGTGTTTTTAAAGTGTCGAGAGTTTAATGTTTATTTTTGTAATCCAACAACTTTATCCAAAAATGCAGAAAATTTTTCTGGCTGGCCAGGAGGATAACATTTCAGTGTTGATAAGTCCATTGACTGTAACAGCCCAGGAAGCGTGCTAAAACAGAAGAAGAAAAATATTAGGTAACATGGGAGAAAATTCCATAATTCATCTGTTGTCCAGTTGATGACTACAGCTAACTTCCAAGAACACACTGATGTTTCTTAAACTGTACAGGTAAATTTTTATGTATTTTATTATAGGTGTATACACTAAAATCATTACAAAACAAAGAGTACTGTAAAATGTCAATGTGAATCCAACAGATACTTTATCTCTTAATTCAACTGAAATACTTCAGAAACGTTACTTCAGGAAAAATGTGTAATTAATGACAATGGGATGTGCAATTTGTAATACCTCTAAAAACTCGGCAGATATGACAATATGAAGCTTCTCAAACCTGGGTAGACATGACAAAATGAAACTATTACTTCAGAAATTTATTTTCACCAGCCATCTAAATTAGAACAGACATATCACCAACCGGCCTAGGCATGAGAATAAAAATGATTTGCCCAAAATGAAAATAAAACCAATTACTGATCTCAATACTTTCATATATTTAGCTTTCCTGAAATTAAAGTAATTCTAAATGAATAAACTGGAATGGATAAAATGTGGTATTTATACATAAAGGAGTACTACTCTGCCATAAAGAATAAATGAGTTGTTGTAGAAAAAATGGATGTACATTGATACCGTAATGTTAACTGAAATAAAACAGACATGCAAGCTTAAATAGCACATAGTTTCTCTTATGTGAGAAATTCAAAATAAAAATATAGAGCAAAATAAAAGACTAATAGGAAACGGAGACAGATCTTTGCATAAAGGAAGGGGACCAAGCAATAAAGGGACCAGGGGAGGGGATGAAAAAAGAATTCAGGTGTGTTATGTATATGTATCAACTCCCTATGATTAACATGGCTGTTATGTGCTGCAAACATGTACTAATAAAAAGGAAAAAATTAAAAGAATAAATTGGAGACCTGTATAGTTTCCTTTACAGCCTAAGTTAAAAGTCAGGATATGTTTGTAAAAATCAATGTTTTCCCTTTTATAATGTATAAAGTATGATAACAATGCAGCAAATGTTCACTTTTTAAAAATTTATTACACTGAAAGACATTGTCATTAATCCCTTTCAAAACATTCTCCCTACTTTGAACACTTCTATCCCATCTTAAGTTCTGGAAGGCATCTTTTGTGTCTAGTTGCACTGTCCTGGCTGCCTCAACGTCTTGAATCAATACAAAACATCTACCTTTCGTGGGCATTTTGATTTTGGCAAGGAGCCAGAAGTTGCACAGCGCCTGATTCAGATGAGAACATCCAGTAATGGTTTTATGAGCCTGCCTTTCCATTGGAAGGTATCACCGTATGTTTTTACTCACTCCTCCTAAAGACACTCAAAGAGAACTTCCAGAACTGCTTCAGAAAACAGTAAGAAGGGTGGAATTAAGTATGTTCTAAGTGAGGGGGAGTGTTTTGAAGATTAAAGGTAATGTGTCTTTGAGTGTAATACATTTTCTTTAAATAGTCTGCATGTGAAAAATATTCACCATATATTTTGATTACCCCTTGTATCACATAAAAAAAGCTAATTTAACATTTTCAGTTTTTACTCTTAAGTGCCGGGCATACAGCTCAGTGGCACAAGCATCTGCCTGGCAAGTGCAAGGTCCTGAGTTCGATTCCCGGTACCAAAAAAAAAAAAAAACGTTTTACTCTAAGGAACATCAAACTATATTTATGATTCTTGTCAACATTGAGAAAATACTCCTCAAAAGCATCTGGAAATATTGCCTTGCACATAGCAGTTAGGAAGGTGGGAATCTAATGTCAACTCCTAACAATATGAACCACCAAAGGGCAGCTATACCCATTATCTGAGGCATACATAATCTTAATTACGTAGCTTTTCTTCTGAAGTCTTCCACTACTTTACAAGATTGGCTTCTATATTATGCAGACCCCCTGACATTCCCTCTTCCATCAGTACAGAGATAAAGAGATAAAGACAACAATGATTTGATTTCTGAAACAGTAAGTGAATCTGTCTCCTCCCAATGAGTATAGGAAACTATTTTTTTTTACTGATGCATACCAGGTGCCTAGAGAAATGTTTAGCATATAATAGCTGCTGAATAAATAGCTAATGAATAAGTAAGTATTTACTGAGTGCCCAAAGAACAGAATCAGAAAAATTAAAGCTTATCATGTTCCAAATAGTTTCTTCTAAGCATTGCTAACTTAAACTCTGATTTACTATAACAGAAAACTACATATATAAAATTAATACTTCATCAGGTACTTAGTTTTTAAAACACCAAATCAGAATAGATTTTATAGTCAAACAATTAGGAATTACTGACCTGGCCCTTTGGCAAGCTTCTAGTATCTCAAAGAAGAACTAACAGAAAACAAACCAGCAATTTTCTTCATCCTTCTATTGTGATGTTGATCAGTTCTTGTTGAATTCTAATATATTTCTAGAAAATAATATTCCTTACCATAAAGTAATTCTCTGCTGAAAAGGCTCCAATGGCTTCCCATTATACATATAATCAGAATTATTACATGAGCTATCCCCTCCCAGCCTTCATACTATACTCTCCCTTGCTCACTATGCTCCTGCCACACTAACCTGACCTCTGTTTCTCAAACACACCAGACTCCAAGTTCATTCCTAACTTAGGCTTTTATAATTGCTATTCCTCTGCCTCTCAGAGCTTCCCATAACTGGCTCTTCCCTGTAATTCAGGTTCCACTTCAAAGGTCATGTGCTTTGTCAAGCCTTACCTGATGATTCTAATTAATATTTACCCCAGCTATCACATCACCCTGTCTTACTTTTTCTGTAGCATTACTCTGCTGTGTGAAACTCCACCATTAGAATGTAAGTACCACAAGAGGATGGACTATATCCCCAGCACTTAAAACAGTGCCTGCTACATTTTAGTTGCGATTGCATAAATGAGTATATTAAATTTAGAGATTCCAAAAGATTTTAAGGGAAAAACCTTAACTGAAATCAAATGCTTTTCTTGAATGCTAAAAATCTAAATAGTGAACTCAAAAAAGCAGTTTGTGTATGAACACACACATACTCACATGCTCTCACACACTCACACGCAAAGATGACCACAGTTACAGAAAAAACACAACACAGATTGAAATCAAAGTGGAAGATGAACAAATGAAAGGGTTTTATAAGGAAGAATACTAAAGTATGTTTGTTCAGTGTTAGAAGCAGCAAAAGAGACAAACTGGGTTAGGTAAGTCCGTAAGAACAGTTAGGGGGGGAACTTGGGAAAGAGGTAAAAAAACTCAGTCTCTAGTATACCTGCAGGTACAGTAGAAGAGATGCCCCTCTTTGTGTAGCTGCTTTGCCAATTCCAGCTGATGATTGTTCATCAACTTTTCATTTATAACTACCACCAGTGGCTTGCCTTTTTCCAGAGTCTCCAAACAGCTTCCTGCACCTATGTAAATAAATCGTTAATGCAATTTTTAAAAAGTGAAAGTTCTCTACCAAGCTTTATAATCATAACTCTCAGGTTGAATAAAAATCTTTCAATTATACATCCAAATGACCTAAGTACACTTATCACTATTTATAAACCTGACTTGAAAATATATATCTTAATCACTGCTGGCTATATGGCCATGACTCAATGCTAAGCTACCTGCTGGATAGTGGTATCTCTGACTGTGGCTGTGAATCCAAGTAAGATTCAAGTTCAACACATTCTACACAAAACTATACTGTCATCCACGTGTATTGTGAGGTTCTACACCCTCTTATTCAATCTATGGTGGAATGAAAATATTCAGAAAAAACTACACTTCTACTAAATATGTACACGTTTTAATCATTATAACAACAATAGTGTTTTCACTGTATTGCATACTATGAGAAATCTAGCAACAATTTAAAGTATACATAAGGATGTGTGTAGGTCACCGGCATGTATCAGGCTGTTTTTCATAAGGGATTTTGGCATCACAATTTCGTATGGTCAGGTGCCCTGCAACCAATACCCTATAGATATAAAGAGACAATTGTACTTACTTCTATTCAAACACAAGTAGAAAAAGCAAGCCTCCAACAATGACAGGCACCAATTAAAACACTCTTTATGACTCTACCTGTGAGGTACCACCCCTATGATAGTTAAGGCTGAGCTCCATAAGTATATGTGTGTGTGTGTGTGTGTGTGTGTGTGTGTGTGTGTATATACACACACACACACACACACATACACACACTACTAGCATCGATTCAATTTTTTTTTTTTTTTTTTTTTGGTTTTTCTCCGGTACCGGGAACCGAACTCACGACCTTGCGCTTGCCAGGCAGGCGCTTTTGCCGCTGAGCTAAATCCCCAGCCCCCGATTCAATTTTAAAATCAAAAGTCATCCGAACATTTTAAATGGAAATAAAGAAGCTGCTGAGTAGGTAAAACCCTTTCTTGGATATCCTGTGCTAGGATAAGTAGTTAAAAACATAGGTTGAAGCACTAGATTGTTACTGCTCACCATTTACTGGCTGAATATGTTACTTAACCTCTTAGTCTGTTTCCTCATCTCCAAAATAGATATTCTAATTATTATTTAGTTCCCGGGATTGTTTGGAAGCATTAAATCAGTTAAAACACCAAGTATTTAAGCAATACCAGAAAGTTCGGCTAGCTATTATGCTATACATTTTTAATTACCAATCTGTTGGTAATGTCTGCTTCTAAGGACTTTTCTCACCTCAAAGTAGACTTTTTAAAAAGCACGAAATATCCCCTCACACACAATGGTAAAGCTGCAATGCTTCTCAAAAGCTATTCTTCTAAAACTGCTGTAAGCTTCACTAGGTACTTGTAAACAAATTATCGTCTAGGTAGTTCTCTAAAGAATATCTGGTTGTTAAAGAATATTTTTTACTGAGTGTATTTCACATTCACACCTAACAGAAATGTAAAGAAAAAGTCTTTCAAATCCAACTTCTCTATGACCAATTACACCAATCAGCGGACTAAACATTCCTTTCAAATCTAAGTGCACGTGCTAATTTCGGACTAGAAAATGATTTTGCCCCTGCGTTTAAGGTTTGTTATTGTAAAGCTGGGCTACAGAGATGAATTCCCCACCTTTCTCTTCCCCGGTAATAAATTCTCTCCACCGAAGTTCTCAATTGTTATATTCAAGTAATTACATTCAACGAGGCTACCGCGAAATTATCCCGCGAAATACACTGATTTAATCATTTTCTTTTTACCACGAAAAAGTTCAAGTATCAGTTACTTATTGTTTGTCAAAGGCTGAACCTTGAGATTCCAAAACACTTACCTGCGTGACTAATCACAAGATCTGCTCTCTCAAGGTCTTCCCGCAAGGAATCCTTGTACCTGTACACGTCCAGAGTAAAGGAGTCTGCGCTGAACGGTTCGGGCACCACCGCGCCTCTACCAATTTGGAGAGTAAGCTGGCTGTACCCAAGGCTCCTGAAGATCTGAAACAGGAAATAAGAAAACGCGCGGGCCTTTTAAATTGGCTTCGGGAAGAAGAGCAGTCAGAAACCAACCTTCGAGTCGGTCTCCAGACCCCAGCGGCGCCGCCGCCGCCTCCGCGCGGCCAATTTCACTTTGCCAAACGAGCGCCCCGCTCCGCTCCGCTGCGCTCCCGGCCGGCCCGCCCCGGCCCACGGAGAACCTCGAGGGCCCAAAGGAATCGGAACACCCGGCTCGCGGTTGGGAAGGAGCCGGGCCCGCTTTAGAGAGCCCAAAGAGACCTCGAAACGGCGCCGCGAACTAGGGGGAACGCGGTGTGGCTCTGCCTCACGAGCGGGGCTGGGAGACGCCGCGCTCCGGGCCGCCGGGGCCGCCGGCCGCCGTCCGCAGGCGA
>NW_004955490.1:4139987-4164278 GCF_000276665.1 Chinchilla lanigera
GGCGAGGCCGGGCGCGTCCGCACCGCCGCCCGCGACTCCCACGCCGAGCCGGCGCGCGAACCCGAGGAGAAGTTCGGAGGGGCGGAGCCCTGGGGCGGAGAGCCCGGGCGGAAAAGGGCTGGGCAAGTCAGAAGCCGCGGAGAGGGGAAAGGGAGGGGCGGCCAGGAGGGGGCCGGGTAGCGGGGAGGGGAGGCTCGGTGAGGGGACCCCAGCACCTGAAGCAGAGCGGCGGGAATTTCTTTCGGAACGCTTCGGTCAGGAAAGCCTGGCAAGGCCAGCAATAAAGTCGGAGGCGGTGAGCGGCAAGCAAAGCGCGGCAGCGCTCGCCGCAGCCTTTCGACGCCGACACTCACATGGAGACTCTCCTCAGCCGACACACGTGTTATGAGCTCGTCAAAACTCGTGCTCCCTACAGTAACAAACACGCGCTTCATCGTGGGAGTTCGTTACGCCGACTCGTGGAGCCCGGATGTGTCGTACGCGCAACGGGCGCCGCACTCCGGAAGAGGCGGGAGTCCGGAGTGGCCGCTGAGGGGCGGGGCGTCGACCGTGTGTGGGGGAGGGGGGCGGAGCCAAAGGGTGCGGAAGGCTCGTGTGTTAGCCGGTGTCTTCAGCTAGGCGTGACCAGCCTGCAGCTGGCGATTGGGATACTCAGGGTTTCCTGGGCCTCAGAGAGTGAGGATGAATTGCCTTGAGCCACGTATAGAATATGTAATATGGTTAATGTACATAACAAAAGTTCCTTTTAGAAAACATTTTTATTATACCACGGACGTTTCCACCAGCGAGCCACTGCTAGGAGACGCCCCTTAGCACCTGCTCTGTAGGAGCCGCGGAGACCTTCACTGTAGGGGGGTGGGAAATTGCCAAATGTAGCTTGTTTTGTTCAGAAGTTGTACTTTAAAAAAAAACTAGAACGTCCTGTCCTCTGTCTGGGTGCAACACAGAGAACTTTGGAATTCTTTGTTTCATGTTGAAAATTCTTTGTTTCATTATGATACCAACAATGTGCATAGTTCTTGCTCTTGTCTGCCCTTTGCATTTAGAAGAGAAAAAAAAGGCAAGGAGGCACCTGGGCTTTGTTTAGACATCTTATTGTGTGTTTACAGATGAACTTTTGCCTGGTTTGATGGTGCACGCCTTTAATCCCAGCACTCGGGAGGCTAAGGCAGGAGGGTTACTGAGATTTTAACAACAACCTTGGCTACAAAATGAGTTCAAGGCCAACCTGAACTGACCAGTGAGACCCTGTCTCAAAAAGACAAAAAAGATGGACTTTACAAACCTACCCCAAGTCCCTTTTGTTCCATTTTAGTACATGTGCTGCAAAGCCAGAGCTAAACCCCATTTTAAATCTCTTTCTCAGTAAATTCCTTTTGGCTCAGGAGAAGCATTAAATTGGTTTAAACCGTTTGTGTATCACTTGAATTTGAGGTTCCTGCTTCAAACAGGTTTCTTGTGAGTTTTTTAGTTTTATGGCGTTTTTACTTTTTGCTTGCTTGTTTTGCTTTGTTTTTTTGAGACTAGGTCTGCTCTTTCTATTCCAGGTTGGCGTTAAATTCATCAGTAGCCTCCGCTGGGCTCTAACTGGCTGGGGATCTTCCTACCACGTCCAGATTTTATGTTTTTTGTTTTTAGTTTTTTGGTTTTTTTTTTTTTTTTCCGGTACCGGGAATCGAACTCACGACCTTGCGCTTGCCAGGCACGTGCTGTGCCGCTGAGCTAAATCCCCAGCCCCCACGTCCAGATTTTATGGATTATTTTTGCCTCCTTTCCTAAGAGAACTTTGCAGACTGCCAATCAGAAACTGGTAACCCCAACATCTTGTAGACTTGCAGCTGCACATGGCTTACAACTGCATGTGCTGCTAGGAAATCTTTCGGTAAGTTAACATTGGAAGTGTCTTGGATTTTTGATAGGGTTGGCTTTTACAGACTGTCGTTCTTGTTCTTGTGGTTTAAGTCATTTGCTTAGTTGTACTTTTTCGTCTATACTGGGGACTGAACCCTGGGCTTGCTAGACAAGTGCTATGCCACCCAGCTACATCCTCAGCCCATAGATGTGCCTGTGACTCAATGCTTTGATTTATATGTGCAGGGTAATAGCAACTTTTTCTCCAGAGCTCAAATGGGTTACGTATATACTGAAAAGGACAAAAATGTATTGATGCATTTTAAAGACAAACCACTCTAAATCTGGAATAGAAAATTTTTTAAAAATTTCCATCATACCTGAAAAACTTCTTGATTAAAATGAACAAATTAAAGACAATACAATTAGATGAACAAGCCAGACACTTGATAAAACTAGGCCTCAGCAAAGTTCTTGGGGCATTTGAGAGCAAATGTCTGTGTTGTTTTTTTTTTGTTTGTTTGTTTTTCTCCGGTACTGGGAACCGAACTCACGACCTTGCCGCATGCCGGGCAGGCGCTTTTGCCACTGAGCTAAATCCCCAGCCCCAAATGTCTGTGTTTTAAAAGCTGAGTCATAAATATACTTCTAAAATATACTTCTAAAAACTACTTAAAGCCCACCTGTGTACCTGAGAAGACCTGAACATAGCATAAAAACTTCAGGACGTTGGAGCCAGGTGCAATGGTGCATATGGTAGCTGTGATCTTAGCTACTAGGATGACTCAGGCATGAGGACACCAAGTTGGAGATCAACCTGGACAATTTAGCAACACAGGCCCTGTTTCAAAATTTAAAGGGGAAAGAAAAAGAGCTGCAGATGTAGGCATCCCTGCATTCCATCCTCAGTCCTGGAAACAAAGATCTGGACCTTGAAAAGGAGATTATCATGCCCTTAAAAAAAAAAAAGAAAATCTCAGTAGTAATTTAATAGACAATATATCTCCCAAAACTCCTTGATTAAAATGTACTGTATTTCTCTATTACATTAGGATGTAAATTCACATTCAGGCTTGTGTGTGTGTGTGTGTGTGTGTGTGTGTGTGTGTGTGTGTACAGTGTAGGACTCAAACCAGAGCTTCACCACAATAGGCAAATGCAGTATCACTGAACTATAGCCCCCAGCCATCAATTCAAGTCTTTCCTGAAAAGTTATTCATTTGAAATACAAACTTTTGAGGAGAATGAGATAGCAACAGAAAAAGGAAGAGACAAAAGACCTAATTTTTGTTCTTGGCTCCAGATAAAGCCTGATAATGAGATCCATTTTTTTCTTCACATATCTCTGGTCAATTCAGGTTTAATTAAAAGTTGATATTCAGGTTTGATGTATATTTTTGAAGCCTCTGTTTTTCCTGTTAAGTCCAACTCTCTATAAATTTGAAAGCTTTTGTATTTGTCTCATAACTAAAATTTTAAAATAAAAACAGATGTTTTGGGGATTTTTATGAATACATGTGTACATATGTGTGGTACGTGGCATAGGTTTATGTCTATACAAGTCTGAATACTGTCTACATGGAATCAAATTAAGAGCTCTTATAAATAACTTGCATATATCTGTTAATGTGATTTTAGTAAAATTTGGTATATGTATTACTGATCTAATTAAACATGTCATTAACATTAATTATAATACAGACACAGATTTTTATGTTTAAGATTAGAAAAATTGTAAATTTGATGTAAAAATACAAAATTCAGTAGATATAAAGAAAACTTAGGTACACTTTTAGCAATAATTATGTTTCACAGTATATTTACTTTAGTAGGTTTCACAAATCTCTTGATAACTATACCTTTAGATCTTTCCTAGGCTGAATTATTTGATGAATATTCATTAAACTTTGACCACTTCCAAATAAGTTAAAATATTAAAACAGTAGATAAAAGAGTAGATTTGAGTTTATTATTAACTTTACACTTCTTAAAAAGGAACTGAACGTAGTTGTACCTGTTAATAAACATTTAAAAATCATATTTTGTAGGAACATATTTCTACAAAAGGACTATAAAATGATGTTAAACTACAGACTCCTGACTCACAGTTTTTAAGAGTTAAAATTCTAAGCTGGGCATGGTGGTGCAGACCTGTATGCAAGCAGGCTAAGACAGCAGAGAGTTCAAATTCAAGCCATACCTAAGTCATACCCAAATTCAAGCCATACTTAACAATTTCCTAGGAGTCCCTTGTCTTGAGATTTTTAAAAAAAAATTAAAAAGGAGCTGAGGATGTTGCTCAGTGCTAAGAGCAGGAATTCAATCTAGTGCAAAAAAAGTTAAAATTATAATTAATATAAAACTGTTTAAAAAAGTCAAGGTGGCCCCGGGGATATAGCTCAGCGCACAAGCACCTGCCTGGCAAGCACAAGGTCCTGAGTTCGATTCCGAGTACCAACAAACAAACAAACAAAAAAATAAATTAAAAAAAACAAGGTAACAGCTCTATATGCAAAAGTATACAAGAAAAACATTTTAATTTTTGTTTTTGATACCAGAAATCGAACTCAGGACCTTGTGTTTGCCAGGCAGGCAGTGTGCCACTGAGCTACATCCCCAACCCCCAAGAAAAATAAGATTTTAAGAAAATTATAAAATTGAAGCATATGGTTTTTGTTAAAAGTAAATTTGTGTAGAGACGTTTTAAAAAACATTTAATTGTGCAGTGGTAAGGAGTAAACCCAGGCTTTGGGTATGGTAGGCATGCTGTCTGCAACAGAGCTACACTCACCAGACCTATAGAGACTATTTAATTTCAAAAGAAACAAAAAAAGTTGTAAATATTTAAATGGTCACAACTAGAAACCATACTCATAAGTGAAATAAATCAAACATACATGTGCAAGCACCGCATTGTGTCACTAGTGTAAAACTTGAAAGAGTTAATTTAAACTCGGAGGTATGATAGACACTGTGAAATGATAGGAAACCACTGAAGAGTAAAGGGCTTCTGGGATGTGGGTAAAGAGAAGGGAACAAAGGAGAAATCTTGTATATATGTATATACAGGATAGATAACATGGTTGTTCTTCTGTCTTCTATTTCTATGCTGAAAGAAACTGTCAATGAGTCTTTGGTTGACCAGTATTGCATGTTTATATCTGTTTTCATGAGAAGCCACTTTGAAGATATCAATATGTAATACAACCACCATTGTTAATTCCCTACCACTTTGTTTGTAACTCTGTATTGTCTGTATTGTGCTTGTGATATGTTGTAAAATGTTGTATGTCTGTTAATGTTTCCCTCCTTTTATCTTTAAAATAAAAAAAAAAAAAAACCTCCAAAAAGAATGTTACACATTTTAAAGTTGATTACAGTTTTTAAAACTTGTCTTTCTAAAAATTAGACATTAAGACGTGTACTGCTATAAAACTAAAATTTGTTTCTCTCCTTTCAACAAGGTTTTTGTAGAGTACTGATAAAGAGTAATAAAATATTTGTTCAACTTTTGAGTACACTGCAAGATGGAAGATATTCTATGTGCAATGTGCTCTCTTTGTTAACAGGTACTTACAGAAAATTATCTTTTCTCTTTTAAAGAGTTAAGATTTTGTTTTGATTCAGCTATATACCTTCCTGTACTTTTAAAGTTTTAAATTGCCGCTCTGGTGAAATGAATAACTACTGTTTTACAGTGGTGTGTGATCCTTTCTTTCTTTAAGTGATGGAGTATTTATATGTTGCCCAGACCGGCACTGATCTCCTGGTATCAAGTAACCCTCCTGCTTTAGCCTCCTGAGGTTCATGTCACCATACCTGGTTTATGATCCTATTTTCACCAAATGTTCTAAACCTCTCATATTTGACAAACTTACCAAAATAAAATTCTTTATTAAATCCTTTAGACTTCAAATTAACTTTGGACATTTCAGAGGGCCCCCTAAAAATCCAAGGAGATATATTTAGTCTTATTTGATTAGTTAAAATATGGGAGGTAATATAAAATAAGAAATTGTGTTTCATCTTCTTTGAGTTACATATAAATATGTTATTAATATCTATTCCAAAATTTTCAGATCTTAAAACCTGATATACCATTGTATATTTTATCAGTCATAATTCCAGCAAAGCAACCTTAAATATAGTCTATATGGTCAATCATTATTCTTGCTGTACCTGTGTAAATACGTCATCAGGAATCAGGTCAAGGCTAAAACTTGTACAAATAAATTGGTCTTTATGTGTTTCCTTGGTAAAAATAAAAAAGAGTGACTAAAAAGACAATTATGTTTTAAATGAAAATTAGTTATAGCTATTATTAGATTTTATTCCTGTTCATTGTTTTAGAGTTTTTGTTATTTACCCAAAGTTTGAGCTAAATCCTGAATGTTTAGTTTCCTTTTTCATCTACAACTCTCCAAATGTATGCTATGATCAAAAATATAGTTAATGTTGAAATGAAAATCATGTATTACAGTAAATGACAGTGCTATTGATCCCTTTCAAAAAAAAACTCTCATTCGCTTCAAACAATTTATCCTACTTCCTGAAGCAGTTCTGTAACTCTTTAGTGAGTATCTTTATTTGCACTGTCATGGTTGCCTCAGTGTCCTGAATTGATTGAAGATGTTTCTCTTTCATGGTTATTTTGACTTTGAGGAAGAGCCAGAAGTTACACAGTGCCAGATCCAGTGGACGAGGTCGCTGAGGACACAGTGTAGTGTTCTTATGAGCTTGCTTTCCCGTGGGACGGACTCAGCAGCACCACTCACTGTACATTTGATCAAATCTTGTAAAGACAGTCATGAAAGAGTTCTTCCAGTACTGCTTCAGAAAGTGACAAGAACAATGGCATAAATGTGGTCAAAGCATGGTACAGTATTTGTGGGGGATTAATGGCAATATGTCATTATAATAATTTTTAAAACTTTTGACCATTCACCATATATTTTGATTACGTCTTGTAACGCTTCCAATGTTCTTCCACCTTTCTGGCTTAAAATCACTAAAAATTAAAACTGGACCTTCCTTAAAGCCCTCCAAGGTACAGCTAGAAAAGTTTATATGAACTTTTTAAAAATTTCTTATAAACGTTTTTAAAAAATCATGCCAGCAACTTATAAATGATCTTTCTGCCTATTACTGTATGGATTACTTAGGTCATTGGAAGATCCGATGCAAACTATAGTTCAGGAAAATCTATCAGATTGGCATTGTTTCTTTCTATTCAATCTAAAGATGCGCTGAGCCAATATCTAGGAATGTTCCCAGATGACAGCCTTTCAGACTGATAGTAATTGTTCAGACTTCTCCAAACAGTAATCTTTCTTTTGCTTCTAAAGGAATAGTTCTTACTATGTGTTTGTTTATACTATACAGAGGCTTAACTTCAATAGGAACCCATTTGTAGGACTAGGAGTGTAGCTTAGTGGTAGGGTATTTATTTTCCTAGCACACATGTGCCCATGGGTTTGATAACTAGCATTGGAAAAAAAATTATTAAGTACTATAGTGGGGCCTGAATGGACTACAAACATAAATAAAGTCTAGTTCCTATTCTATCTCAACAACAAATTACTTTTTTAACAGCTAATGACTTGGAGACTACTGGAATTAAGCCATGGAATCCATTCCTGTCTGGTGCTCCTCTATCCTATGCTAACCCATCCTTCCATGATGAGCCGACAATAATGGCATCTGAATTATAATCTAAAGCAATAACAACAATATAATTTTTTTAAACAATAATAATCAGAAATGTTGCTTCTTAGTCTTTTAAACATAGTACGTTGCAGAATCCTTGAGATGCCCTTGGATTTCTTTTTAAGTTTTATATCATTAATCAAAACTTTTTGTATATCTTTTCTGCATTATTATAATAAATATATTTTATTAAAACAGAGAAGTTGCTAAAATCTAACCCTCCTTTCCCTCCATATCCCCCTCCAAATAATGGCTTTTGTTTTATGTTTAGTGACATCAAAATAATTACTTATAACTACACTGGTCAAATCCTGAGTCAAAATAATACTATACTTGGCAGCTTTTGGAGAATTATAAAGAAAATTGTTTAATTTGTTAATTGGTATTTTATTTGAATGAGGTTTCAAGTGTTCATAATAAGTTTCCTAGTTTCTTCAATATGCTGGTGATGGTTTCATTTACTAAAGAAGGCACAAGAGAGCTAACAAAAGCAAGATTTTAAAATAACCATAAAAATATAAATGAAAACAAAGCATGAAAGAGAAGAAGCAAGCAGCTGGAATAAATCACATCAAAGTCTTCCACTTAGATTTTTGACAAGCCTAACTATATAGTTGAAGAAATGAAGTTGAATGGATTGCAATGAACAGTAATTGTTTTTACCAGTAGAGTACTTGGCTCATCAAAGGAACGGAGAAAAACTAATTTTCATTTAACTCTCCTAATGTGCCAACTATTGCAGCAGATACATTATAGGTAGTCTCATTTTTCAGACTTAAATTAAGATTTTAAAAAACCTCATCTATACATTAAACTGTTCCCTGTAGAAAATTAACTACAAATAATACTAAAGCTACAATATTACTAAAATAATTAAAATGAACCTTCATGATTTATACCTCACATTATTCCCCAGGCCATAATGACAAATATGAAAAGCCATGAGATGCTCTCTTTAACTAAAATCCAGTTGGGTATAGAACAAGTCACTTTAAGCATTTAATTCTGTTTCAGCAAGTACAAAAACAAGTAATGTATCCCATTGTCAGGTATTTTGTAAGGAAGACTTTCATGTGAGCCTGATTTTATATCTATGTCTAATTCATGCAAACCTGACTTTATATCTATCTGATTAGTGATGTTAATATTTAGCCCCCTGTTTTGTAAAATTATTAAAAACAATTAAATATAAATGATTAAAAACTTTTCTTGGTGTAGTACTAAGGGGTTGAACCTAAGGCCTTTATATTGAGCTACATTTCTTTTTTTTTTTTTTTTGGTTTTGGTTTTTCTCTGGTACCGGGAACCGAACTCACGACCTTGTGCTTGCCAGGCAGACGCTTTTGCCGCTGAGCTAAATCCCCAGCCCCTTTGAGCTACATTTCTAAGCCCTGTTTTATAATTTTGAGACAAGGTCTTGCTCAATTGCCTAGGCTGGTCTTGAACTTGTGATCTTGTGATCCTTCCCAAGTGCTAGACTTATAGGCATGTACCACCATGAGAGTCTACAAATGATAAAGTGCTTCATTTGAGGATACTGTGTATAGTCTGTGTAGCCTCTTTTCATAAATAAGTACTAAACTTCCAGAGATTGATCAGAATCCGTTGTATAATAAAAGGCTAGTGCTTAGCAAGAGATGTTATAAATTTTTCAAGAACTCAAGTTTTCAAAAGTCTAAGTTGTATTATTCCAGATTTTTTCAATCCTTGTTAATTTTGGCTAACATACAGCAAAAATTATAGATTATGACATTCCATTGTTTATAAATGTCAGAGACATGGCTATATCAATTAATAAAAATGAGCATTCATTAAGTATTCATTAAACATTATATGCATGCCCCTCTGCTATGCACTAGAGAGCCTACAGTCCAGAGGGAACGTACAAACATATGCAAATATGATTTATAGCTAGGTGAGGTGGCACACACTTGTAATCCCAGTACTTGGGAGGCTGAGGCAGGATGATCATTTCGAGTTCGAAACTAGCCTGGGTTACAACGCGAGTTCAAGGCCAGCCTGAACTGCATAGTGAGACCCTGCCTCAAAAAGACAAAAAACAAACAAACAAAACAAATATGATTTATAAATTGTGATAAAATGCTGTAGAGAACATACCCATGCAATAGAGAATAATAAGGGGTGTGTTGGGGAACCTACTTTAGATTTAATAGGGGAAGCTTCTCTTCAGAAGTGACATTTAAAATGAGGCTTAAAAAAATAAGGTACCAACCAGGAGAAGACAGAGGATGAATAACGTTCCAAGAAAAGTGAATAGATTATGGACAGGTCATCAGGGAAAGAGCTTTGCTTGTTTGAACAAAGAAATGAAAAAGGACAGTGTATATAGAACATAATAAGCAAAGGATCTGGTGGTACACAATGAGATTGGAGAGTTCAACAAATCCTATATATAGGTCATGGTAGGGATTTTTCTTTGTATTACTCAAGAATTGAGTAAACGGCAAATGTGTCAACATTGTTAAGAGGATTTTTGCCCCTCTTGAAAATCGTACTTTCTATGTGAAAACATATACCTCAGACTAATTAAATAAAGTCCAAACATGTTTGTGGAAATAATTCATTTTAAAACCCACATTTTAATGTTATAGAATTAATAACATGTGCATAGATTTATAATAATCTTACATTGACAAACAACAGTTTGTGATCTCATCTCTCTCCATTCCTCATCTTCTGTCCTGAAGGAAAATCTTAAATGTCAAGTATTCTGTTTTGGAGGTTTTTGTGTGTCATACTTTGTTTAAAAGGAGAAAATTCTACACTTTTAGAGTATTTTCTGAGTAAACTTAATGTGCTGCAAATAAAAATCAAGAAATAATTCCTTTGTTGTCATTTTTCAGTTAAGCGCCATAAAGCAACAAAAGATAAATGTATGTGTTTAATCTGCCTTGTTTAACTAGAAGTCTTATAATAGATCTATATGGAAAGTTATATAGGAAAAAAAAAACATAATGTTAAGGTTAGAGGCTGAGAGTGGTAGCATACACCTGTAATCCCAGCAATTGGGAGGCTGAGCCAAGAGGAGTTTGAAGCCAGCCTGCACTACAGAGCAAGACACTCTCAGAAACCATACAAAGGTGGGGAATTAAGAAACTTACTTTGTAGCAGTAAGCTAAAAGTTCAGAGAAATGTGAAAGAATTCTGTAATAGGTAACAGATAATCCATGTATGACTATTCACTGAGTTGTGAAAAATTAAAGGGGCTACAGCAGCCAAGCATGTTGGTGCATACCTGTAATCCCAGCTCTCTGGCAGATTGCGAGAGGAGGATTGCAAATTCTAGTCCAGCCTGGGCAGTTGAGCAATTTATCAAGACCCTGTACCAAGAAAAGACAAAATTTTCAAAAGAGATGGGGTTGTAGCTCAGTATGAAGGCCCAGAGTTCAATTCCTAGTATCTCAAACAAACAAATCATGTTCCTACAGAAAACTGTATCATGTCAATTTTTAAATACTAAAAATTATAAAGTCAAATACTCATAAGAAATATGGCCTTGTTCAATGTTTTATGGATATGAGTTGTGTTTGTATGTAAAGTTGCCTTTAGACATTAATTCCCCTCAATAGGAACCTTAAGAAACATGTAATATAGTGACTAGTTGCACCTAATTAGTGACATGGACCAAGGAGATTTATGAAATCAGTGAATTCAAGACACTTTTAAAACAATTATTCAGATAGACCTCACATATTAAAATGTGCATGGTCGGGCTGGGGATGTAGCTCAGTGGCACAAGAGCCTGCCTGGCAAGCGCAAAGGTCCTGAGTTTGATCCCCAGTACCACAAAAAAAAAAAACAAACAATAAAACGTGCATGGTCCTCTGTCTCAATCCTGACTGCACAAAAGACCCTATATGTAGATTTGGGGAAAGAGAGTAAAGGCAAAGAAGTAGGTTGTACACAATCATAATGATTGGGGTTGGGGATTTAGCTCAGTGGCACAGCGCCTGCCTGGCAAGTGCAAGGAATTCAATTCCTGGTACGAGAAGAAAAAAAAAAAGCAATCATAATGATTAACATTAATCTTTGTTGAGTGCTCACTATGTGCCAGTACGTGTGCTTTTAGCACACTTTTCTTGAATTTTTTGATAGCAAATAGTTAGCATTTGACAAATGATTTTAATTTTTAAAATTTTTATTGGTACATGTTTGCCATACATAATGTTTACATTCATCGTGGGAGTTGGTAAATGTACATAACACATAATTCTTTTTTTACATCACAGTAGCTTTGTAGTATAATTTAAAGTTAGGGACTGTGATGCCAACTGCCGTGCCTTTGTTACTCAGATTTGATTTTACTATTCCAGGTCTTTCTGTTTTCAAATGAATTTTTGGAATGTTTTCTCAATGTATAGATCTTTTACTTCCTTTGTTAGATTGATTCCTAGGTATTTCAGTTTCTGGGGTGCTATTGTGAAGGGTGTGGTTTCCCTAATTTCTCTCTCAGTGAATTTGTTGTTTGCATATAGGAATGCAATTGATTTTTGAGTGTTGACTTTGTATCCAGCTCTGTTACTGAATTTGGTTATTAAATCTAGAAATCTTTGGTAGAGTCTTTGGGGTTTTCTGTGTAGAGTATCATGTCATCCACAAGTAATGATAATTTAACTTCTTCGTTTCTTATCCTGATTACTTTTATTTCTTTCTCTTGTCTAATTGCTCTGGCTAATGTTTCAAGAACTCAATTAAACAGAAGTGGTGATAGTGGACATCCTTGTTCATGATTTTAGAGTGAAATCTTGCAGTTTTTGACCATTTAGTATGATGTTAGCTGTTGGTTTGTCATAGATGGCTTTTATCAGATTGAAGTAAAACCATCTATTCCAATTTTCTGTATGTTTTTTATCATAAATGCGTGTTGGACTTTGTCAAATGCTTTTTCTTCATCTTTTGAGATGATCATGTGATGTTTGTCTTTGGCTCTGTTGATATGGGATATTACATTTATTGATTTGCATATATTGAACCATCCCTGCATCCCTGGGATGAATCCTACTTCATCATGGTATATGATTTTCTTGATGATTTGCAGCATTCTGTTTGTCAGTATCTTACTGCAACTGGTACAACCACTGTGGAAATCAGTATGGAGATTCCTCACAAAACTAGGATTAGAAGTCCCATTCAACCCAGCTATTCCCCTTCTGGGTATCTTCCCAGAAGAATTTAAAACATCATACCAAAGCAATATATGTGCATCCACGTTTATAGCAGCACAATTCATAATAGCTAAATCTTGAAAACAACCTAAATGCCCATCAACCAATGAATGGATAAAAAATGTGCTCTTTTTATACAGTGGAGTACTACTCAGCTATAAATAAGGATAAACTTGAGACTTTTATAGGTAAATGGATTGAACTTGAGATCATACTCATAAGTGAAATAAATCAAACATCACATGTGTAAACATCTTATTGTCTCCCTGGTATGAAAAATCGAAAGAGTTAATAAGGTCTAAGATGTACAATAGATATTATGAGATGGGAAGAAATTGTACAAAGAGAAAGATGAACTAGGATGAGGGAGCAGAAAGGATGGCAAGTAAAAAGGTTAAAAAAAAGCATATCAGTTATACTATTAAGTGTCTCTTAATTCATTGAAAGGGAAGATTTGTGCTAATATTGATTGGAGAAAATTTCAGTGCCCATAGCTTGTTCTCTGAATAACTTTTTTAAACTGGGAATCAAACTCAGGACCTTGTGCTTGCCAGGCAGGCACTTGTGCTGCTGAGCTATATCCCCGGCCCTGAACAACTATTTTAAAGATAACAATATGCAATGTGTTAACTATTGTTATGCTTCTATTGTTTTGTTAAGAAATTTTGTTTCACTTTTTTTTCCATAAAATAAAAAAAACTTCTCCTCTCTGGACCTCAACTATTTCATCAAAAATGAGAGGAAAACGTTAACATCCTGAATTTAGAAGGGCTCTGTCTTGTATACAACCTCCCCATGCTACTACATATGCCCTATTAAAATTAAGATTCACTTTGGTGTTCCTATAAAAAAAATTAATGTCCTATGCCTTCTAATAATCATTTATAAGTAAATTATTCATTTATCAAATATAAGAAAATTTAGCAATATCATAATAATGAAGCAAATGTGCAAAAATTGTTTTAGAAATAACACATAATTATTTTGTTCATCCCTTTCTTCCTTCCCTATCCTGTCCCTCCATCTCTTAATCCCCTTCCGTTTTGCAAAACATCTATCTCCCTGTTTCCTATTATCTATCTTTTATTTTTCTCTTTAATTTATTTATATTATGAGCTGGGTATATAGCTCAGTGGCACAAGCACCTGCCTGACAAAGGCAAGGTCCTGAGTTCGATTCCCAGTGCCAAAAAAAAATATTTAAATTTTGCATTTTTCATATAAGAGAAATCATGCAATATTTAAGCTTGTGTGTCTGATTTATTATATTTATTATGATCTCAAGGTACATCCATTTTCCTATAAATGACTCAAATTTATCCTCCTGTATGGCAGAATAACACTCTACTGCATATAAATACCATATTTTCTTTACCCATGGCAAATGAATTTAAAGAGTAAAGATGGAAGTACAAAAGGGTAAGGAGGAAAGTGGACAGAGAATGCCACCAAAGTTTCATAATGTTCTCATTTGCTTTTCTTCTCCATCCTATCTTTCTTATGTTTTTCTCTAGACTTATATTCATAACATAATTTTAAACACTGGGTTTGCTTTTTTGGTGGTCCTTCATTATTTTAATCTTAAATAGTTCACCTTAGGTACTTGAATTTGAAGATTAATGATTGAAACTACAAACAGAAGCTTTGACTTAGAATTTGTAATACATGTTCAAACTACACACAGTTCAGTTTTTGAAAAATATACCATCAGATGCTTTGGAAGACAGGAGATAGAATAAAAGGAGAGAAGAAAACCTTGACAAAGCATTATTATAATTTTGATGCCTGTTTTAAAAGCAATATGGTTGATCTTTTCCAGTAGCCAAACCTTTACAAAACTCCTACATATTATCTGCCTGTGATAATACATATTCAATCAAATTATCAAGAATCCATAGTTTAGGTACATGTACAAAATTGGTCAAAGGAAATAATCTACAAAGGAAGTGAGAATTTAAATCTATAGAAGACTAGTCATAAATATTTGAGCCTGCAGATTATTTGAGATGAAGAATTTCCATTATTCATGTTTATTGTAAAAGATCTGGTTAGATTTCTTTCTTACCTAACTGATTTCTACTGACTACTTTATGGCAGGCATAGGTATGATAGGCAGTGTGGATAAGACATAAAGATGTCTAACACACTGTCCATTTTATTAAAACATTTATACTCCAGTGTTGACAAGAGATATATAAAATAACTACTTAACTTTATGTGGTATTATGGGGTAAATGCTAAATTTCCATCTTGCCACTTTGCAATATAAATAGAATCAATTTTATACTTGACATACCAAATACATGAAATGGGTGTTTTTTGTGCTTTCTTCATACATGCTGGTCTTCTACAGCATTTAAAAAAACATCATTAGAATCAGTTCGAGTACAAGTCTACATGAACAACTGCCAGGTGTGTCACACAAGGAAAGAAATTGTAGGTTTCAAAGATATATATGTATATGTTTCTTTCAATAGCATGTATCATTTATTGAGTGTTTACTAGATTCCTTTTAGCCAACTATGTTAGTTTTAACTCTATGAGGTCAGTACTTTTTTCCTGTTTTGTCACCATTTTATAGATGAAGAAATAGGCTCAGAGAAATAGTAAAGAACTGGTAAATGATGGAGTCAAGAACTGAACCTTGCCTGTTTAACCCTCAGTCTGTAACTATTTGCCTCTGCTGTCTTGTGGAATATGCTACTCAAGAAGGTAATTTGAGGGGCTGGGGATATAGCTTAGTGGCACGGCACCTGCCTGGCAAGTGCAAGATTGTGAGTTCAATTCCCGGTACCAAAACAGAAAAAAAAAAGGTAATTGGATGTATGAATCTGAAATTCAAGAGAAAGGGTTAAGCTAGAGATAGACTAGTATGATCACATGTTATATGTCCTTGAATACAAGAAAACTTTAGTAAGATACTAAAAACCTTATCTCAATAGATTATACAATCTTTTAAGGGTATAAATAAGTCAAATAACAAATTATGACATTTAAAAATTTATTGTACCAAGTAATTGTTTAAAATTACATTATGTAAGTCTGCTGATTTAGCTGTATTGCTTTCCTTCTTCATTTTCTGAAATAATTTTGCTTTAATTATTCACATGCATTATCAGCATCACCTTCTGCATCATCACTAGAATATTTTTGTTTTTTCAGAGCTCATTGTCCTAATTTCTAAGGTTTTTTTTATTTTAAAGAGAAAAAACACAATAACAAAATAACAACAACAAAGATGAAAACAAAACACAAAAACAATACAAATGATATAGGATTTCAAACAAGATGATAGGAATTAACAATGCTTCTTATATTACATATTGTTATCATATTTTTTGACACACAAAACTATTTGCATCATCCTCCTGACAAGGAAATTTCATCTTAAGTCAGAAATACCTATTCATATAACATCACATCTGCAGCTGTGATTTCATACTTCCAGGAATAGTCACTACATTTATGTTAAAGTGATGTTTTATGGATTTGTTTACTCATTCATTTATTTTAAACCAGTTTTTATGTAGGTTATTTCATACAAACATGGTAGTGTTATTTGAAATCTTTGGAGTAGAAAAGTAGATACAGCTCCAGTTGTTTTTTTTTAAGGCAGAAATTGTCATGACAACTATACAAAGTCAGATATGTACATACTTTTTGAAAAAATTCCTCACATCTAACTGAGGTGGGTAAAAAAAAAAAACCTACAAATTGGTAGGTGCTGTGTGACTAAATCAACCCAATACTATCTATAGACTATGATTTTTCTTACTTTAAGCTGGCAAATGAGGCCCTGGAGAACTAATTTTTAGGTGAAAAATAGTCCAAAATTAGCAGAGATAAGATTGTCATCTAGCTCTAATTTGAGCCTATGTTCTTTTTCTATTTGCTTCTTTTTTATTTTTTAGAATATTTATTTCTTTGTTTATTTATTTTTGTGGTGCTAGGGATCAAGCACTCTATCACTGAGTGACATCTGAAGGCCTATTTGCTCCTTTTTCTTTTTTTTTCTCCCAGAGATTGAATTAAGGTCTTTTTACTGAACAGCATTCCCAGCCTCTTTTAAATTTTTATTATTTTAATTATTTTTTTAAAAAAATTTTTGTGACAGGGTCTATGTAAGTCACTAAGTTGTCAAATCTGGGCTTGGATTTGTGATTCTCCTCCTTCAGCCTCTCAGAGTGAAAGGATTACAAGCATGTGTCACCTCACTTGCTTCTTGTATTAGTCAGCTTTTGTCCCTACTTGCTTCTTGTATTAGTCAGCTTTTGACTCTAGGTCCAAATATATGACATATGCAACTTAAAAATCGTAGGGTTTATTTTTGTTCATGGGTGCAAGAGATTCAGTCCATGATTGGCAGGCTCCAAGGCAGGAACATCATGGTGGAAGGGTGTAACAGAACAAAACTAATTAGTCTGTGATTGCTGGAGGGCAAAACAAGGGAACAGGGCCTGAGAGGAAAGACTAGGGATCAGACATTGACTCCAAGGTCAAACCTCTGTGATCCATCCAGATACACTGTCAAGTGTGTTTTGCTAGAGCCCTAATGCAATCAAGTTGACGAGGAAGCTTAATCATCACACTCCTTTTTATGATTAACAAACATTTAGTCTAAAGATGGCTGGTTGATGTCCATGTGACAGAATTCAGGTAACTGGCCCATATGTAGACACAGTGACTGGTTTCATAGTACTCTATTTTGATTTATTGTCATGTCTTCTAAAGGAAAAATATTCTTTAATATATGGAGAGTCATATTTAGAGCATTTCATTAGAGAGAAAAAAAGAAAACTAGAGAGGTCAGTGGTGATATTTGAATCAATTATGTTATATTAGAGCAGTTTAGAGATTGACCGAGTTAGTCTTTGTATGTACCTGGTCTTAAATCTCACGACAAGACCATTAGTTGAAGAAATAGACATCAAAAGTCACTTTATTTTTTTAAATTTTTTTTTTTTTTTTTTGTGGTACCAGGGATCAAACTCCCGACCTCACGCTTGCCAGGCAGACACTTACGCCACTGAGCTATATCCCCAGCCCCTTCAAAAGTCACTTTAACATTTGAAAGAAAACTTATGTGATGTCATAGATCATATTTCTAGGATTTTCTGTGTGTTTTTGTTTTTGACAGTACTGGGGAATTTAACCCAGGGCAATCACACTGAGATACACATCCCCATTTCTTTTTATTTGTTTTGAGAAATGATCTCACTGAATCACTAAATTACCCATTCTGAGCTTTCAACTAGCAATTCTCCTGCCTCATCATCCCAGAGTGCTGGGATTATATATAGGTATCCACCATTGTACTTGGTTTTCTAAGTATTTTTTTTTTTTTTTGTCTTTGAAACAGACAGGGTCTCTCTATGAAGTTCAGGCTGGCCTTGAGCTCACTTTTGTAGCCCAGACTGGTCTCGAACTCGCAATGATCCTCGTGCCTCAACCTCCTGGATTACAGGTGTGTGCCACCATGCCTGGCTCTAAGTTTTTTTGATAATGTAAAACAATTTAGCAAGATCTTGGTAGATTTAAAAGTCATATTTATTAACTTTTAAACCTGAAGCTTCAGTATATTCCATTTCCTGATATTTTTTTCATGCTTCAGTTACAATAAATGTGCATTCATTCAGTAAAAATCATAATACAGACACTCAATAAATGCTAAAAACAAGACTATATGTTTTCTAAAAGTAGTAACATTTGACCACCTACAAAAAGTTTGCTATGCTTATATCTATAAAAGTTACTCCACCAGATGGCAACCTCATCTGCATGTGAAACATGTGCTGTCCTCTGCAACCTATTAAAGGTCTCCTGAGCCAGATATTCCCTGATTAGTTGCTGATTTCTATAGTGATCCCAGTGAATGAAGACAGTACTAAATAGTCACTTTCAAATGATTATTGGAAGGTGGAGAATGGGTGTAGTTGGGACCTATTTAGCATCGCGGATGAAATACTTCTTGTAACATTCTTTTTAAATAATATTAAAAGCAAGATATAGTCTCTATTTCCATGTTGCCCTTGAAATATATTTATGATTTGAAGCTAAAAAAAATATTTATTTCTCCAGTATATAAAACTACAGACAGGATTATTTCTTTATGGATCATAAGTTATTCTAGTCAGTTTCCTTGTCCTTAATGGTAGTCTGGTAGCTAGCTTTCTTATTTTTTAAAATGTAATCTGTCTTCCTTATTTCTAAACCTAACAGTGTGCAGAGAGTACTGCAGGGATATATAACATGGTCTTTATTGTTTTCTGTTTATAAACAACCTACCCTGAGGTACTAATTAGGTGGAAAATATTGCATATATTTAGCAAATACTGCTGTGTTTTTCCGTACAAATAAATGTGTTGTCAAGGTGAAAGTTGTTGCTAGGTTTTTCTATAAGCTGCAAATTACTAGATGTATGTGTCATGGTAAGTATTCCAGAAAAATAAAAAATGGATTTGTTACATATTTATTCTTCAGTAGAGTTCTAATGACATCTGACATTTCATTAATAAATCCATTTCCTTAGTAACATATTTTACCCATATTAAAGAATGGCTATGTCAGATATTTGCTTGAGTTAGGTATCTAGGATACATAACAAATGGTCTATTTTTATTTTATTGTAATTGACTCTTATTTTGTACCTGTATACAGAACCTCCTCAACTTACAATGGAGTTATGTTCTGAAAATATCATAAATTAAAAGTTCATTTGATGTGCCTATTCTGCTGTACATCATAATTTAGCAGCATAATATTTTATAAAATATATTTCCCTTGTGACTGCATGCTTGACTAGGCGTTGTGATTCACTATCACAGCCCAGCATCATGAGACTCTATTTGGTCAAATATTGCCAGCCTGAAGAAAGATCAAAATTAAAATTCAAAGTACAGTTTTACTGAATTTGTATTGTTTTGCATCATCAGTGATGTCAATAAATTACATGTCAAATTGTGGCTATCAGTAGGAGACTGAGCATATTTTTTCTAAAATCCATGTAGCTTGAAAATATGGAGGTTTTTTTGTTTCCTGGGTATTTTGAGATAATTTTATGGAGCCATTGTCTTAGTTACTTTTCTCATTGCTGAGACAAAATACCTGACCCCCAAAGCTAAAGGAGGAAAGGTTTATTTTGCTCACAGTTTGCAGAGATTTCAGTTCATAGTTGGCTGGCTCCGAGGCAGGGTGGCATAGCAGAGGACTATCACAGAGGGGAAACATTTCGTGGCAGGCAGAAGACAGCAAAAGCAGTAAGCAACAAGCAACAAGTCTCTTTCTATCCCTTATATTTTATCCAGGCTACTCCCTTAATCCTAGCATTGCATCCTTGATCCCAGCATCACACACCTTAGACCTAGCCACTTCTGGAAAGCCCCACCCATGACTGCATGATGCAAGCCATAATAGTCATAATTTACATATTACATAATTCATCCATTTCCATCATACAAGTCACAGGTTTTTAGTCCATGTAAGTCTCCCAGGTATTTAAAAAATGGCACATCTGCATTCATATACTTTTTCTCATTACATGACAAGTACTTTCAGTTTTTGCAGCTCATCTCTTTGGTTCCTAACATGCCTGCTTTTATATATTGTTTATATAAATGAAGGTCAGGAATCTGACTCTTTTGTGTCTAAAATTTTGTCAGTGTCAATGCATCGTGCCCCATTCTCTGGATTGGAGGGAGAGGGAGATAGACTACAGATGTGCATCACTTTGCAGAGTTGGAATTTTGGGGTCATTTTCACGTAATGCTAGCAAATCCAACATTTAATAATACCTAAATTGTTAGAGATGTGACAATTATCTTCATATAAAATACACGCAATACTAACATTACATGAAAGTATTTCATAGCACATAAAAGACTTCTTGTTCTTGAAGGAAGGACAAAGTAATTGGAAAAATTGTATAGGTATAAAGAGGCCTTTAGAAAAATCCTTAGCTTCTATTTACATTTTTCTCCATCCTTTTCATTCTGGATTTCTCTTTTCCATCATGCAAACATACAGCTTTCTGTTCTTTTTTCCGCCACCTAAATTTTTTCCTATGGCTCAAGGTTCACGTCACATCAGCGAAGGACACAAAACACTTAAAGAGCGAATGCTAATCCTTCTCACAGTCTTCAAAGGTGTGAAGAGAAAGGCTTATTTCCAAACACATTTTACCAGGCCCCCATTACCTGATACCAAATCCAGATAAGTACACTACGAGAAAAGAAATTTAGAGAGCAATATCTGTGATGAACATAAATGCAAAAGCACTAAATAAAATCCTAGCAAACCCAAATTTAGAAGCACATTAAAAGGATCATTCAAGGGGCTGGGGATTTAGCTCAGCGGCACAGCACCCGCCTGGCAAGTGCAACATCGTGAGTTCGATTCTCGGTACTGGAAAAAAAACAAAAAACAAAAAACAAAATAAAAGGATCATTCACTATGATCAAATGAGGTTTATCTCTGAGATGCAAGGGTGGTTCAAGATAAATTAATAAATGTAATATGGCACATTTACAAAGTGAGGGACAAAGACCATACAACCATCTCAATAAATGGGGGAAAAGGATTTGGTAAATTCAATGTCATCTCACACTAAAAACTCTCAAAAAATTAGTATAAAAGGAAAGTAATTAAACACAAGAGAGCATCACAAAGCTCCAGCTAGCATCATACTCAGTGATGAAAAGTTAGAAGCTTTTCCTCTAAAGTCAGAAATAATATAAGGATGGCCATTTTTTATGGTCTGGTTGTACCTGTCACCCTAAAATTTATATGTTGAAATCTAACCCCAAAGTGATGATACTAACAGGCGGGCCTTTGGAAAGTAGGTATGATGTGAGGACTCTGCCTTCATAAATGAGGAACACGCCCTCACCAGACACCGGATGTGCTGGTACCTTGATATTAAACTTCCCAGCCTCCAGAAATGTAAGCAATACATTTCTATTGTTTACAAATTATCCAGTCTACAGTATTTTGTTAGAGCTATTCAAATACACTAAGATAGGAATTGGTGCCAATAAGTGCTGCTGTAACAAATACATAAAACTAAAAGCAGCCTTGGACTGAATAATCAGTATGGGCTGGAGGCGAAGGCTAGAAGATCCTACATTGCCATAAGCAGAGTACTATGGATAGTTCCATGAGGGCTCACTGGGAGAGCTCTAGAAACAGTCTTAGTCTTATTAGACATTATCTAAGGGTAATAAACAAAATGTTGGTAGAAATATGAACCATGAAGGTCATGCTAATGGGATCTGGAGGATAGTACTTGTTGTGAAGTAGCAAAGGACGTGGCTGAAATGTGCTCATGTCCTGGCCTTTTATGGAAGGAGGAGCTTTTTAGCAGTGAAATAGGATTTTGGATGGAAGAAATATCTAAGCAAAGAGTTAAAGAAGTAGCATTGCTTCTCTTAACCCTTAGGGAAAAATGTGGGAAAAGAGACTAGATTTAAAGATGAAATTTATAATCAAGGAAGTAGAACTTAAAGACTTGGAAAATGCTTAGTAAAATCAGTCATATTACGAAGAATGAAAAAAGTGTTTGAGAGAGAATACCGAGGGTGTGATCAAGCTATGCTCTGATAAAAATATCATTATAGATCAGTGCAAGTCAGGTGCTATTTATTAAGAATGACCCCAGTGTCGTTTCAGTCAAGATTACCACCCCTATCAGAGTTTGAGAGTGTCAAGGCCTGTGGGACAGAACTATAAAACGAGAGCACTCGGCTGCCCACAGGACCTTGGCACTCACTATCCATACCACCTCAAGTCTCTGCTCCTTATGTCCTGGCACAACACACCTCAGTCATCCCAGACATGGTACCATGGGCCCAGATGAGTGCTATAGTAGCGACCTCTCTAGAGAGGCAGTGAACATTGGCATTGTCTATGTAATGCTATCTCCACCAGCCAGCAGGGAGCATGAGGTGTGGGGATGTGACTACTTCCACCTCAACTGCAAAAATGGAGCTGCCTGGAGACTCAGAAATGGATCCCAGGCAGTGGGCTACTGTTAGAGTAAGGCCACCACAGAGAGCATCCACTAGGACAGGGCCTGGTGGAGCCACGGGATTCTATAGGTCTGGGGTCTCCAAATTGTCTGCACATTCAGGGCCTTGGTAGGTATTGCTCTAGTAGGGATTCTCTGTGGTGGGCCTGCCTGCCAAGGTTTACTGCCTAGGCCTTCATTCATTCATTCATTCTACTTATGTGACTAGTTGTTTTCCCTTGTGTCCATTGCATTTTAGATGAGCATTTTTCCTTCATGAAATATCCATTTCCATACCATAATGAGTCCAAGAAACTCTGACTCACTTCATTAATTCAATTTGGAATGTATTTAAGCAATTCCAAAACAGAAGTCTCCTTGGGGTTGTTTGAACACAGGGCTTTTACACTGAACTATATCCCAAGCCTGTTTTTATTTTTAAATTTGAGACAGTGTCTGTTTTTTTTTTTGAGACAGTGTCTTGCTGAGTTGATGGGTTGCCTAAGCTGGGCCCAAACTTGCAATCCTCCTGACTCAGCCTCCCAGAGTGCTAGAATTTCAAGTATGTACTGCCATGCCAGGCCAGAAACTTCCTAAAGTATCTGTAGTTTAGAGTACCTGATATAATCTTATCTGCAAGTTTCTGGGATAGTCTTGGACATAAATTCTAGGCAATACATGATAGCAGAGACTTTAGCCA
This sequence comes from Chinchilla lanigera, assembly GCF_000276665.1. NCBI lineage: Eukaryota > Metazoa > Chordata > Mammalia > Rodentia > Chinchillidae > Chinchilla > Chinchilla lanigera. Next base: position 4,163,430 of record NW_004955490.1, read on the forward strand.
TGCACCAGCAAGCAGATATCTATTTGCTAATGACACTCAGAGGTTATACTTAACTTAATTCCTTGCTAGAAAAGACTGTTATGCATCTGTACACAGAGAGGTGATGATTTGAAGCAAATGATATCTTTCCATCTCACTGGAGCTAACTTTGAATAAATCATTTGTCTGTTTCATCAAACCAAATGGCCTTATTTGTTTTGGTCAGTGGCAAGCAAATGAAGTTTAACATATGGACCTAAATGACCAGTAACATACCAATATTAAAATGGCAGAGAGTAAAATTCTCTTCTGGTATACAGCACAGAGCTATTTCTTCTTGTGATATATGAAATCTCTGTTGTCCGGCAGATTACAAAGAATGTAAATATAACTTGTTATCCCTTTGTTGAAAGCTTGGAGATGAATTTGTCATTTTTTCAACTTTAAAGTAATTATAAATTTTTTCTTTTTTGTTTTTCCGGTACCGAGAATCAAACGACCTTGCGCTTGCCAGCCAGGCACTGTGCCACTGAGGTTTTCAGCCCCAGTAATTATAAATTTTTAAAAATTCTAGTTTCATTTTTGTTTTTTGCCTCTTTAAAAGAAAAAAAAGTTTAAATTTTAAAAATGATACAGAATTTCAAAACAAAATGATAAGAAATTGACATTATATTACTTATTGATATCTTCAAAGTAGTTGCTCAGATTACCAGATAGGCATGCAAAATTGATCAAACAACATAAATACTAACTGTTCCTTTCAATGAACTAATAGAGGCAGGAAGAATGCCATGAGTTCAAGGCCAGCCTGGGCTACATAGTGAGTTCAAAGCCAGGCTGAACTACACATCAAGACCCTGTATAAAAAAA
>NW_004955490.1:4164838-4196423 GCF_000276665.1 Chinchilla lanigera
TTCCAGTTTCTTACACTAGGGAGAAAATGCAATGTCATAGGGAATTAAAAACATGAAAGAAATGTACAGCATAAGGACTTTCTGTGTACTCTTCCCCCAGCCTTCCTCAGTTTTAACAAGTTACTCAATATCAAAACCAAGAAACTGGTATTGATAGAAGCCATAGTTCTTATTTAGATGTAAACAATTATACATGCACTAGCTCAGTCTATATGATTTTATCGCATGTATAAACTTCCATGACCACCAATACAATCAATATATTCAACTGTACAATTACCACAAAACCCCCTCAGGTTAATCACTTGTAATTGCACCAATTTCTTGGTGCAATTTTTTTTTCCTCTTTTCCTCTCATCCCTAACCCCTGCCAAACACTAATCTCTTCTCCATCTCTATGGTTATGCTATTTCACAAATGTTATCTAAACAAAACCAGGCAATATGTGAATTTGTTTGGTTGTTTTATTGTTCAGTCCATATAATGCCCTTGAGATCTATTTTGAGTTGTTACATGTACCAGTAATTCATTCTTTATTACTGCTGAGTAGTTTATTTCACCATCCGTCCATTCGAGGACATTTGGATAGTTTCCAGTTTTTGACTGTTCAAAATAAAACCACTGCTATGAAGTTCTTTGTGTGTGTGTGTGTGTGTGTGTGTGTGTGTGTGTGTGTGTTTGAGACAGGGTCTTGCTATGCAGTTCAGGCTGTCCTTGAGCTCACTTTGTAGCCCAGGCTGGTCTCAAACTTGCAACAATCCTCCTGCCTCAGCCTCCCAAGTGCTGGGATTACAGGTGTGGGCCACCACGCCTATTTTTTTTTTTTTTTTTTTGAGACAGGGTCTTGCTGTATAGTTCAGCCTGGCTTTGAACTTACTGCGTAGCCCAGGCTGGCCTCAAACTTATGGCACTCTTCCTGCCTCTGCCTCCTGATAGCTGAAATTACAGATGTGTGCCACCATTCCCAGGTATCCTATGAAGTTACTGTATGAAAGTAAGTCTTTAGTTCATTAGGGTAAGTGCAAACAAAATGCAATCGTTGGATCATATAGCAAGGTTATTTTTAGATTTGAAACAAACTACCAAACTTTTTTCCAGAGTGGTTGTACCATTTTACATTCCTAACATAAATGTATGAATAATTCAGTTTTTCTACATCCTGAGTCACATTTGGTGTTTTTGCTATTTTTCATCAGCCCTTCCAATAGATGTGTAGTGAAATCTTATAGTAACTTGCACTTATTTAACGGTTAATGATGTTGATGACCTTTTCATGTATTTACTTGCCATTTTTATGTCTTCTTTATGCAATGTCTGTGCATGTTGTTTGTCCCTTTCTCTTTTTTGTGGTACTGGAGTTTGAATCCAGGGCGTTTTCACAAAGCTGCATGTCTCCAGCCCTTTGTCTTTTTTTTATCAGATAAGACCTCACTGTGTTGATAGATTGCCCAGTGCAGGCTCTAACTTCCAATCCCCCTGCCTCACCCTCCCGCAGTGCTTGTTTGTTATTTTCTTTTTTATTATATTAAAATCCTTTAATTTCCTGTACATTTTTCAATTTTAAAAGGTCTTTAGGTAGATGCACTTTCCTCTGTTGTTTTAATTTGACCTTCAGTTACCATTTTCCAAGATCTTCCTAATAGCTTATCCCATATTGTAAAATGTGCTCCTTAGTGAACAGGTAAGGACAGACCCTGGAATCTTCTACAAGGTGTGGCTGAGTGGGTTGAAGGTTGTGAACTGCTGACACTTCATATTGGAAACAAATGCTTGTTCGTGGAATAAGAGGACCCTCACTCGCATCAGTGAGGTCACCAATTGTGTGTAGCTTGACTATTCTCTCAGGGTTGTGAGATGCCTTTTCTTCTGTAAAATCTATTTTGTACTTGTGTGTTGAACTATTTCAAATCCCACCTTTGCATCAACTTCCAGAGTTTCAAATGGCAGGTCTTTGTAAATTAAACCATGAGCATCTTTTGTGAAGGAATGCAGGTTCACTTTTGTTGGAATCCACTCATCCAGTCTCTTATCCAAAACTACATCATAGCAGGAGGCTCCAGCAATCACAGAAACCTCTGGAGATCTGAGAAAACTGACAACATACTCTTTGAATGCCTTCTGTATTATGTAGCCCATCATCTTTTTTTTTTTATTTTAAAAGATAGAAGAAGGAAAACATACTAACGGACAGACATCCATTTACAAAATAGCATAAGAACAATACAAACAAAACAGAGTTACAGACAAAGCTGTGGGAAATTAACCATGGTTGTTGTATTACCCATTGATATTTTCAAAGTGACTTCTCAGGAAAACAAATAGAGACATACCAGATTGATCAAACAAGTAATCATTAACTGTTCCTTTCTGGAGAGCAATAGAAGACAGTAGTACAACTATGTTCGCTATCCTATAAATACATAATTTTCCCTTCTTTCGCTTCTCTTTTTACACAGCCCATCATCATGGCACAAAAATGCCGGTAAGCCTTATTCACTTCGCCACTTATGTTGGTTCACAATCTTTAAATGTCAGAAATTTAATTTTACTGGACTTGGTCAAAGGTTTATACATGTGCCAAGGTTATCTGTCCAGAAGAGCTAGAATAGACTTTCTGCAGTAATGCACACTTAAATTCATGACACAACTGTAAGGAGTTGAGATGATTTTATTTATCACAAACACGTTTAGCTTCAGTTTCTTAGTTTGGGGAGTTAGCGATAACTGCTTTTTTTCCTCTTTATTAAAGAGATCATTCTGCATTTCTGCCAGCTCAGTCTATGATAACTGAGCAGCCTGTGAAGTTGCTATAAATCACTGGCTGGTGCCACCACTTGGGGCAACCCAGCAAGGCCGCAGTCCTGGATCAGTAGATGCCATAGCCTCCATGCAAACCGCAGCACACAAGGTTTTTCTTTTTTTTTGGTACCAGGAATCGAACTCATGACCTCGTGTTTGCCAGGCAGGTGCTGTGCTGCTGAGCTACATCTCTGGCCCTGTGTGTTCTTTTCTGATTAGGTGGTTTGTTTGCTTTGATTTTTATTACTGCAAGTTCTTTATATACATAAAAACCTTTATTTGATATGTGACTACAAATATTTACTCCCAAATTGGAATATTTTTTCTCATTCTCTTAACCAAATATTTTGTGGGCAAAATTTTTAAATTTTTTAAATGAGATCCAGTTTATTAACTTTTAAGTTTATTGAGCGTGTTATTTGGTGTCAGGTCAAAGAACTTTGCCTAATCTTACATAGGTCCCAAAAATGTTTCCCTATGATCTTTTCTAAACTTTTGTAGTTTTGTGCTTTGAATTTAAGTCTGGTGTCTATTTTGCATTAATTTTCACATAAGGTATGAAGTTTAGATGAAGATTCATTTTATGGAAGTTGTATATCCAATTCACCCATCAACATTTATTTAAAAAGCCATCTTTTTGTCCCTTGAATTGCTTTTGCTTCCTTGTCAAAAATTAATTGGATATATTTGTGGATATCTGTTCCCATGTGTTATTTTCTGTTACATTGATCTATTTGTCTATGCTCTGCAATTTTTCATTTTTTTAGAGAGAGCTAAATTCTGGTTTCATTTTTCAGAATCAAGCATGAGTGCCTTTATTAGTGCATGTTTGCTGCATGTAATGCTTACATTCAGTATCAAGAGTTGGGACATGTGCATAACATATCTCAATTCTTTTCATGTCCCCTTCCAGGCTTCTCCTGTGCCCTCCTCCCATCTCTTGGTTCCCTTCAATTTTGGTTTTGAATTAATAGAATTTTGGCAGTAAAATCACATGAAGTTTTTTCCCCTTATGAGCAAATACATTAATACTAAGTCAAGCTTGAATAAAATTTTAACAGATTTCATTACTTCTTTTCAAATTCAGTAGTATAAACTATGGAAAATGAAAACTGTTTTGAAAATCTATACTTTGTGTAAAACCTGTCTTTTCCTATCCTCCTTGTCATTGTGGAAATATGCTGTAGAGGAAAAAAAAAACCCTATCTTTTCACCTTTCTGAACAAAAGCACACATTGTCTATGTATCTAGGTTTATTTCTGTGTTTCTGTTGTTGCTACTACCATTTCACTCTCTCACATAATTTTATCCTTTAACCAAAGTAATACACTTGTATCTCACAGAAAAAATCTGGGAGGCAAATACTTGTGAAAGAATACACTAGAATTAAGTCAACTAACAAAGCAATTACATACACAACTTTATTTCACCTCACACTTCTCCTTCACACTTTAAATTGTCAACAAAAAAGTATCCATTCACAGGGCCAAGGATATAGCCACCCTATAGTATATGTTCCCCTGAGGTATATCTCCTGCCCAGATCCCCAGCCTTTAAAAAAAAATATATTGGGAGGATGAAGTCTGACTATGTTGCTGGATTACCCATGCTGGGTTTAAACTGGCATTCTTCCTGCCTCAGTTTCCCTCAGTACTAGGATTATACATATGTGCCACCATTCCTGGCCCTTAATATACATTTTTAAAACTGACCTAGATTTGCTTTTTTCTCTTTCCTAAACTTAAATTATCAAGCCAATCTACTGTCCAAAGATTCACCTTAATCTTATAAACAAGAATTCTTAGGATATTTCTGAGCTAGCTGTTTCTGGGAGGATTTTACACATGTATAGAATGTTTAAAGTATCAGAAGTTCATTTAAGAAGTTTTCTTTCATTTATAAGAATATTTGATTTATTATTTATCTATAAAAATCATGATTGACTTTTTAAAAGAGACATTATAATGTAACTTATTACCATTGATAGATAGGAAATTATTTCCTACTCACATAAGATATAAAGGACTACTGACAGAATTACCAATTTGTGGAGAGTTTATATAGCTTTAGTTGTACAGCTTCTACCACAGGACAAAAGTAAATGCATAGCTGCATGCAGTGAGAATATGCCTGTAATCCCAACTACTCAGGAAGCTGAGTCAGGAGGATGGCAAATCTGGACAATTTAATAAGACACTATCTCAAAATAAAAAAAAAAATTTAAAAGGCTGCGAATATAGTTCAGCTGTAGAGTGCTTGTCTAGTATGTGTGAGGCCCTAGATTACTCTCCAGTGCCACAGGGGAAAAAGTTGTGACTGAGGCAAGTACCATTTGAAATCATAGAGTATTAATAGGAAGACAAAAATGCTAGATGAAATACAAGTTGAGTAATGTCCAATAGAGCTATAGAACTTTAGGATTATCTGCCCATCAAACAAAAATTATGGCTAAAACAAAAGTCTACCTGTTATCATGTAACTTCACTAAATCTAGAACTTCAAATAAATAATGACAGTGAATTAAATGAGTTATTAACCTGGGTCTCCTAGCCCAGAGATCTGCAAATTCCAGCAGGTGGGCTAATCTGGCCACTCTTACTTGTATGTGTATATGATATATGGCACTTTGACATTATAACAGCAGAATCACGTATTGTGACAGAGACCATATAGATCACAATGTCAAAAATACTTAGCCTCTGAATCTTTACAGCAAAAATTTTTTAATCATCACTCTAGATAATCTTTGGGTTGCCTTCAACTTCTGAAAAAGAAAATACGGGCTCCCAATTTTTGCATTACTTCAAAATGGGGGCTAACTTTGCAATACTACTGGGATTTTGCTGTCGTGGAAATGCTCTTTCCTTTTGTGTTCAGGTATTTATGTGTTTTTATTGTAACTTTATATCATGGTATTATGATCTTTCCCCTACTAGATTTAAGCTCATTAAGCACATCACATTCATTTTTGTACATGGTATAGCACTGAGCTCAATATTTTGCAAATTGTAGATACTCAAATCTTTTTTGAAATGAATTATATTAAAACTAAAATATGAGGGGCTGGGGATTTAGCTCAGCGGCAAAAGCGCCTGCCTGGCAAGCGCAAGGTCGTGAGTTCGGTTCCCGGTACCGGAGAAAAACAAAAAAACAAAAAAAAAAAACAAAAAAAAAACCAAACAAACTAAAATATGAATGGGAAAGCTCAGGAAAAATTGAAAGTTGGGGTGCTTAGGGAGGCCTGAGCGGATAAGTGTTGAATGAAATTTCATGTAAGGAGTACAAAATACTACAAATTCTGCTGAAAGTTTTGCTTTGCATTTATTCAGTTTTTATTAGTATATTGTCTTTGTTACTCTTCTCATTGCTGAGACAAAGTACCCCACCACCCAAAGTTAAAGAATGAAAGATTTATTTCGGCTCATGGTTTGTAGAGGTTTCAGTTCATAGTTGGCTGGTTCTGAGGCATGGTGGCAGGGCGGAGGGGGATTGCAGGGGAGAAACAGTCCGTAGCAAAGCAGGTCAGCCAGAAGGCAGAAAGCAATGAAGCAGTAGCAGTTGAAGCCTTCTTTCTTTCTTTATATTCCACCCAGGCTACCTGCCTTTTAAGTGGTACCACCCACATCCAGGGTGGAGCACCCTTAATCCTAGCATCACAGCTTTAATCCCAGTATCACCTCTTAAATACAAGCATCACATACCCTAGATCAAACCACCTCTGAAAAGCCCCACCTATGAATGCGTGAGGCTCTGGGGGAGACATCTAGATACAAACCATAACATATATGTTTGCAGTACGTAATGATTACATTCCTTGTGGGGAGTTGATACATGTATATAACATCTCAATTCTTTTGTCACCCCCTATCTTTCTATCCTTCCCCCTCCCTCCATCTCTTGGTCCCCTTCCCTTTTGAAAAAGGTCTGTCTTCATATTTTCCACTGTCTTTTATTTTGTTCTGTATTTATATTTTGTGTCTCTCATATGAGATACCATGTGATATTTAAACTGTGTGTCTGATTTATTTCACTTAACATTATATTCTCAGTGTACATCCATTTCCCCACAAATGACCCAAGTTTATCCTTCTTTATGTTAGAGTAGTATTCCACTCATAAATACTACACATTCTTTTATCCTTTCATATGGACATGGAATGGTTCTAATATTTAGCTGTTATGAATTTTGCTGCTATAAACATGGATATGCATACATCTCTGTAAGGCTTTAGCTCTTTTTGGAGTATACCTAAAAGGGAAATATCTGGGTCAAATGGAATTTCTACTATTAATTTTTTAGGACTCTTCATATTGATTTCCATAGTGGGTGGACTAGTTTACATTCCCACCAACAATTCCATTTTTCCTACAGCCTCACCAGAATTTGTTATTATTTGATTTATTGATCATAACTGTTCTTCTGGAGTAAGATAGAATCTCAGTTTTGTTTTCCATTTCTCTAATGGCCAGAGATGTTGAATAGTTTTCCCATGTATTTATTTAGCATTTGTATTTTTTCTTTTGAGAAGTCTGTATTCATTTCAGTTATTCATTTTTGATTGAGTCCTTTTTTTCCTGAGGGAGTCTAATTTTTTGTTAAGTCTGTTGTTTCCTTTGCTATGCAAAAGCTTTTTAATTTGGTATGATTCCATTTGTTGATTTTTAGTGTTATTTCTTGTGCCTATGCCTATGTCTTTAGTAGTTTTATCTATTTAATCTCCCAGCAGATATTTTTGCTGTTTTAAAATTTAGATTTTTTCCTTCATTTTGATTTTATGTTAGTACAGGATGAGCTTCGGTCTTCTGCATACCAATAGCCAGTTTTCCCAGACCATTTGTTAAAGAGGCTATCTTTCCTCCAGTGTATGTTTTTGAGCCCTTTGTCAAAGGCAGATAGTTGAATGTGTCTGGGATTGATTTTGCACCCTTTATTCTGTTACACTGATCCATGTGTGTCTTTCTGTTCTTATAACTGTGCCTTTATAATGTAATGTGAAATCCAGGATTATAATGTCTCCTTTTTGCTCTAGTTGCCCAGGATTGCTTTTGCTATTCTGGATCTCTTCTGACTCCATATTAACTCTAGTGTTGTTTTCTCTAGTTCCATGAGGAATGCTGTTGGCATTTTGATTGGAGTTGTGCCAAATCTGTATAACAGTTTTGTAAGTATGGCCATTGTGACAATATTGCTGTTGCCTTTCCATTTTCTGATGTCTTCTTTAATCTCATGTTTCAGAGTACTGTAATTTTTGATGTAGAAAATTTTCACTTCCTCAGTTAGCTTAATTCCTAAATATAGTATTTAATTTTTTAGTGCCAGGAAAAAAAGAAGTCAGATTATTATTATTTGCAGAAGAGATGATTGTCTGCATAGAACATCCTGTAAAATTCCATCAAAAGACTCCCTGCTGGGGGCTGGGGATTTAGCTCAGCGGCAAAGCGCCTGCCTGGCAAGCGCAAGGTCGTGAGTTCGGTTCCCCTGGTACCGGAGAAAAACCAAAACCAAATAAAAAAAAAAAAAAAAAAAAAAGACTCCCTGCATTTTTATCTCCAAATTCCTAATTCCCTACCTATAGTGTATCAACCTTTCTCTGTATGTATGAGATGAATAGTGTTTATCAGATTATCATTTAGAATTATCAACCCAGGGTAAATAATCTGCTTTTTATGTGTTTTTATTGTAACTTTATATCATGGTATTATGATCTTTCCCCTACTAGATTTAAGCTCATTAAGAACATCACATTCATTTTGTACATGGTATAGCACTTAGCCCAGTATTTTGTACTTGTATTTTGAATAAAGTAGATTTATTCCAAATAAATATAAATATATTTATAGAATAAATATAGAATTATTTAGAATAATTATATAGAATTATCAGCACTTGTTACTAAAACTCTACACATTTGGTCAAAGAAATTTTATTTAATATTGACAGTGAAAAAATTGTTTAAAGCCATATGCTGATGTAATAATATATTCCATTTTTTAAAAAAATTGGAACCATTTGATGAAATTTTTGTTACTTTCATATAGTCTAGAAAATAAAACTTTGAAGATGAAATTTTTGATTTTCCAGGTCATTTGGATGGTTTACAAAGGCAAAAAGACTGAATAATAACTTGCCTGCCTTAAAAATTCCAGCTCACAAAAGCAAGTGATACTCAGTAAATCATTTAAATTAATTTTAAATATGGTATTTCTCCTGTCCTGAGCAGTTAGGAAATGAGTAACCAACAAATACTATTATTTTTATCTTTTAAATGAGGAGTCAAGCATAATCTTATTGTCATTATCAGGCTTTCAGCCTGGCTCATTGACATTAATTCAAATATTTTGATAACAAAAATTCTCAAAATACAAATCATATATTAAAGCTTGAGTTCTTTGCCAACATGTATGCATTTTTAGAAGAAAGTGATATTAAGTAAACTGAAATTATTCCACTGCCTTACCAAGTTTACCTGAGCCTACATTTTCATCCAGAAGGTTTTGAATATTTTGTGCTAAAGCATTGTTCAGTTATATCAGATGACTTTCTAAAAATGTAACTAAATGGCCCAGTCATTTCAGATATTTAAGTGAAAATGTAATTTAGTTGATTCCACAGTTAGCAATTTAACTTCAATAAAAAGCAGCTCCTAGTTTTCTCTGTGGACTTCTCTAACACAAATGAATACCAATTAAAGTACAATATTTCCACTAGGGTTTAGGCCATCATTTTTCTAATTATGGCATAAAACCCTCAATGGAAAAAAGACCTTCATCTGTGAAGAAGTAATTCTCAGTGGGAACTTTATATCTTGTAGAACACCAATTATTATACATTTCTCGATACCTTTGCCAAAGGAGGCATGGATCAGTCGGTGCATTAAAATGATGGTGATTACAGGAAAGATAAGCTACACTGAAGCAAATAAAAGCATCAGGTATATGAAATACTTGACTTTATATAATCTTGATTTTGCTTCATTTAATATGAAATGCTTTAAAATGTTTTCTGCTATTGGCTAAAATTAAATGAACTTTCTCTTATTTCATAATGAACAATGTACTCTTATTCCCTCTCATTTAGTTTGTTATATGTATAAATTCTTTTCTTTATTGAAAAGAATTTATTGCTCATGATATAATTTGAATAGCAATATAATCTATAGGTCCTAACTTTTTGGAAAGACTTCCATGTTATGATTTAGCCAGACATTAATGAGATCATCTCATTTATACTGATGACAATAGCTCATTTCTGTGTACTGATTTGTAAAACTAGCTGAAATGAATTATCGTGCCATAATTCATTCATCTCACTCACTTAAACATGTATGCGATTTTCTCATTAAAGTGAAAGGGTATTTATTCTATATTTATTCTATAAATATATTTATATTTATTTTGAATAAATCCACTTTATTGAAAATACAAATACAAATTTTACTATAAATAAAAATTTGCATTCTGACCACAATAAACATAATTAAAATTTGTATTGGTTATTACATGAATAATGATAAAACTCAAAACAGTAGTTATCTTACATCTCTGCTTGTCAGCTTAGAATCGATTTTGACATTATTACTATCACATATGATTATTAATTGCATTTATATATATGGCTGTACTGGGTATTATTCAAAGGAATTTAGACAAAATGATTCTTACCTCTAGATATTTATAAGTTGTGAAAACCTCTACTTACACAGATCTGAATTCTTCTTCATGTCAAAATGTCCTGTACATATGTCAGAATTGGGAAGGAAATCTATTTCAGTTTCCCACTCAGTGCAGAAACTGCACCATAATATGATCAATGGGCAGTGTCACATAGATAAAAATGGGCTTTGGAGGCAGACTTGAATTCAAATTGTAGCTTGCCATTAATTAGCTGTGTTACCTATCATTAACATGGCTTTCCATTTCCTAATTTATAGAATAAAAATGATGTTTATCTTGGCTGTTATTTAATGTAGCCATTTGAAGTAGGCGGTCATTATGAGGTAAGCATTATGAGGTATTATTTTGAGGTAGGGATTATGAGGTAGGCAGTTTCCTTTGTATACTAAATACTTATACTGTGGTGTTCCTTCTTCATTTTTCATGTTTATTGTTTCCCAAGTTGATATATTGATTATGTAGAACAACTTAAAATACTTTCTGTTTGCAGGTACAGTTCAGTGGGACAGTAGCAAGATAATAGAAGAGTTGAAGTTTGTTTTCAGCACAAATCACTTGGTACAAATCAAGTGTCAGCCAAGGATGCAGGAACATGGGTGGCACTGAAGGTCATTATGTTAAATAAAATAAGCCAGATACAGCAAGACAAGTATCACATGTTTTTACTCATGTGTAGAAACCGAACAATTGAGTTCACAGAAAACAGAGTAGAATAATGGTTCCTAGACACTAGGAGAGCAGGAGGGAGAGGGGGCAGAAGAAGTTAAGTAAGAGGCACCAAACAGGAGAAATTGGTTTTAGTGTTCTTTACCTCAGTAGAGTAACTATTGGTTGCAACAGTCTGTGGTGTATGCCAAAATAAGAAGAGTGAAATTTCAAACACAAAACATTTAATGTTTGAAGAGATGAAAGAGCTAATTACTCTGACTAGATCCTTATACATTATATAAATTATCATAATATATGCCATAATTATCATAATTTATACCATAAAGGTGTATAAGAATGTCTCACATAAAAAAAAGAAAATGCCAGGAAATTTCAGAAGTTGGCATATTCTGGCTGCTTACAGTTTTTAGAAAACCTCTGTAAGAAATTGATGAAGTCAGACTACAGAAATGGGCAGAAACATATATGAATGAAGCTACGAGCTTTCAGACTTTATTCTGAAATCTAGGTTTACCGTAAGTCCTACAATTTTCAGCCTTGAGGGATTTAAAAGTGTAACAGCAAAAAGCCATTGATAGTGGTGAGAAAAAAAAATTGCAGGAGGAAATAAAATTGGGCTCTTCTGAACAAATTATTTGATCAAATAGATAGTGTTTTCTCTTTGACAGAGTTTACTGTTTTAAATGTCCTAACGGTGGTGACCATTAAGTTAAAGGAGTAGAGGAGAAATGGATAGAGTACAAAGATAAGCACCTAAAAGCCCCAAATCCCCAGGCTTAGAAAGTTAATCTAGGCAGTGGTACCCCCAAACTGTGGTATACCCACTGGCTCTCAGTTCATGAATTTTTGGTACTGATTTAAACGGAGATAAGGAACTTGAACCAGAATATAAATTGACTTTGATACTAAGCAGTCCTAGGAGACGGGTACTGTAATTATTTCCAGTCTTCAAATGAAGAAAATAAGATTTGGGGACAGTTACTAAATCATTTACCCAAGATCACTGCATGATAAATAACAAAGCTGGACTTCAAAGGCCAATGTATTGGACTCCAGAGAATATGTGTTCTCAAGTACACATGTTATACTGTTTCCTTGAAAAATTCTTTGCTGTTTTCAGAGACATGGGTCATATGCTTTTACCACTAATATTTTGTATAGCATATAGATGAAGGTGTCATTTCACCTATTTAGCTGTGAAATAGGAATACCCTGAGAATACAGAATTAAAAACATTTTCAAAACAGCAGGAAATAGTTGATCCAAGGGAAGGGCAGAAATCCCACTTCATAGGGACTCATCTGGAAATTCTGAGCAAATAGCAACTGCAATGAATAGCATACCATGAGGGTGTTGTGTTATAGTAAACCAAAGATAATTATTTTTTGAAGAATTATATTCTTGCTGATGTACCTTCTTGAAATGTCTGACATTTTCAGGAGGCTCCTAGGGATATGGAAGATCAACACTTGAATTTCTCTGTCCAATTCATGAGCTGATGCAAGATGCTCTGGGCAAACTCTGAAGAAGCATTATATTCACAAAATTTAATGGCTTTCTTTTCTGTTTGTGTGAGTCTCTCAAGTGTGTAGAAAGTAGAAATAGTTTATCACAACACCAATTAATGGATATTATTCCATACACAGTTCCATTTCAGGTGTTTTACAGTTTGAATCACTCAAAATGTGTAAGTTTAGGCTTTAATTGCAATTCATAATATCTTAGCAAGAATTTAGGAATGAATATTTGCTTTAACCACCTGCTTCTTGGCCAGCCATATGTAATTAGGAACAAAGGGGAATAGAATGGAATTAGGTAAACGTTCTTATCTACCCCTATACTGGATATCCATAAAGTTACTGTCTCTAAACACACTTTTTTTCTGTGTGTGTGTGTGTGTGTGTGTGTGTGTGTGCGTGCGTGTGTGAGAGGTGGCATTGGGGGCTGAACCAAGGACCTTTCCAATGAGCCAAATTTCCAGATGTTTATAAAAATATTTTATTTTGAGATAGGGTCTCACTAAGTCGCCTAGGTTGGGCTCACATACATTCCTCCCCCTTTAGCTTCCCAGAGTTCTTGGATTACAGATGTGTGCCACTACCCCCAATTTAAATACACATTTTTAACTCAAATATCTTTACGTTTCTCTTGATAGAGAATTCACTAGGGTTAACAACAATCATCACACTAGAAATGATCATAATTATGGTTTTATAATACAAATAGCATTTCTGCTTAATTCTCACAACTACTAACATCGCCATTTTACAAATGAAGCAACTGACAGAGAAGTTAAGACTTGCCAAAAGGTGTATGGCTAATAAGTAGTGGACCTGGGGTTATAAACTGAGGCAGTGTCATTGTAGTGTACCTGCTCTGTACAACAGTTACAACAATTCACTCAGAAGAAATTCATGGTGAAGAACAGCAAGAGTGTTTGATAAACAGGGTCTGTCCGGAAAAGGTTCAGATTTTGGCAAAATGTAGTTCAAATGTAGCTTAGCTCAGAAAGACAGCAAGTTTATAGAATCCTTAGGGAGGTAAAGAAACCCTAGACTAATAGATGAGGATCAATGTACTGATTTAAGGAAATCTGCATGCATTGTCTCTTAAACTGATTGAATTTTGCATCTATTCTATTGATTAGTAATTATTTAAATCTTCGATAGCTATAGTTTAATTATTAGTACCACCTATAGAATTAAGGAATTCTATTTTTGACTATAGCTACTATGTTTTTGGAAATGTAAGAAATGTTTTTAAAGGCAGGGGATGATATGTTTAAGTCTCCTAGCCATTTCACCTATTAGTATTTTTTTAAAATTTTGTTTCTTTGTTTGAGACAGGGTGTCATTCTGTAATGCAGGCTGACTTTGAACTCACTACCTAGCCCAGGCTGACTTCAAGCTCACAGTGATCCTCCTGCCTCAGCCTCCCAAGTGCTGGGGTTACAGGTGAAAGCCAACATACCCAACTTCACCTATTATTTGAATATTAACAGAACAGCTTATATGGTGCCACTATCTACCTGCATCCCTAGAAAAATTGTTAACTTCCTATAAGACTTGATTTCTTTATTGTAAAATTAGAGGTCATAAGAGATTAACTCTTTATATACTGTTCAGCTAAACAACTCTGTTTATTCATCCAAGCATACATAATTGCAAGTCAATCAATCAGTGCAGATCAATATGTTTATTGCAGAAAACTTGAAATGCAGAAATGGGTATAAATGCAAATGACAAACAGAGAAAAAAATGAGAAAGGGGCATAATTATATCTACTATCATTATTTAAACTTGGATCAAATACATAATTTTATAAGAATTATATTTGATACTTCATTATATAATAATTCAAAAAATTATTGCACACCTTCTAGACCAAGGAAAATTCTATGCTATACTTGTAGTGGTTAAACATCAAGTCCATTTGGTTTGCCAACACTTAAGTTTAATTTTAGGGTAAGGATTTTTATAGGTAATTTTATAGTTGCTTTTAGTGCTGCTTAACATATAGTAGCGCCTAAATTAGTTGTTTTGACTCAGTTTTAGCTTTCTGCATAGGTGAAACTGAATATTTGTAGTCGGGATATATTTTTTTTTAAATAAGGCTGATTTGCTTTTTAGTTGAAAATATTATGATAGATGTTATGATATTTCAGAGTCATCTCTTTGGCACCCTGTTCTTATTGTCTGCAGTAGGATTGAATTTATATTTCAAATTTTTCTGATCACCAAATATGAACAAGGTGATGAAGGAAAGATAAACAAAAGTAAAATGTATATTTTTCAGGCACTTAACACAAATTAAACAGCAATTAATGAAGATCTAATTAAAGTAGCTAAAAAATAAAGAAACATTTATTTCTTCTTATGTAACAAAAAATCTAGAAGGTAGGACACTTTCAGGGGTGGTTCCTTGAAAGACTCACCAATGTCACTAGGACCCACGTTCATTGTGATATTCAATCTGCTGTCCTTGGAAAGTTTGTTACTTTCCACATGCTCACAATATGGGTATGGCAGATCCAAATATCATCTATTCACCAAAGTGATTTAAAGCAAAAGAATCTTTCTGTTCTTTATGACCACAAAGACAATTTCTCCAGTTAATAGACTTCTTTATGTCTCACTACCCAAAATTGAGTCATCTATTCCTAAATCAAAGTTTAGCAGTGAAATGACATTATTATGATTATCTTATACCAGTTTAACTTTCAAAACCACAACCCACATGAATGAAATACTTTACACATTGTTACCTAATACATAGAAGCACAGGTATATGTATGTTTATAAAACTGAAACAAAAAGTTCATAAAATAGTTTTTCACATATGTAACTGTATTAATCTTCATTCCATTACTGTGACCAAACACATGGTAATTATACTGTGTACAATTTAAAGGAGGAAATGGCTTATTTTGGCTCATAGTCTCAGAAATTTCAGTACATTGCTGTGATATAGGAATAATATTGGACCTCCAAATAATATAAGGGAAACATAACTCCCAACTTTCTGGATGTCTGATATACTGTTTATGTTCCCCCAATCAAAGAATGAATTCTAAGGAACAAAGGATCTTACAAGTATGAAATATTTATTGAAGAGGAGAGATACAGCTCCTGAGAGACAGGAGGAGTCCCAAGTGGGTTGCTGAGGACCCCACTTTTACGGGAAGTTTTATAGAGCACAACTATGTGGGTACAGCGTAAGTTAAAGCTGTGACCAACCAATAAGATTATAAGTATAGCCACTTAGCCAATATTGATCCAATTGGGAAGCAGGTCACATAGCAAGTCTACTTGGAAAGAACAAAAAAAAAGTTCGTTACTTTTCAGGAAAGGATGAGTCTGAGAGTCTACGTCACCCACTGAGATGATGATGTCTATCTACACTTTATTAGACCAGGTGTGGGGAAGCATGTAGGCCTGGTCATTTCATCTTTATCTTGAGGCCAGCCTGGCCTCCAACAGATGAACCTCCGGCCACAGTTGTAATGACATTTTATTTCCTCCACTGATTCTCTTGAAGGCCCAGCCCTATCTGACTGCCTATAATATTTCTACCTAAATCAGTTGTCTATACCAGTTGGATGGCTCTAGGGTAGAAATATCATGGTGTAAGTACACAGCAGAGGATATCTGCTCACCTCATGGCAGCCAGGAAGCAGGAAGAAAGGGAAAGCGCCAGAGAGGAAAGGAGAAAGGAGCAGTTACAGACCCCAAGGTCATGCCCCCATAACCCACCCAAACACACACAGAAGTGTGCTTTAATAATCTCCTAGGCATTGCTCAAGCGAATCAAGCTGACAATAAAAATTAAGCATCACACTACTTTGATACTGTTTATAATATTCTATGTCTTTAATTTGAAAAATGCTGGTTGTAACACATCCAAAAAATTGAAAATTAAGAAACTCTTCCCAATTCATTTTGTGAGAGCAGCATTATCTTGGTAACAAAGTGAGACAAAAATACTGTAAGCAAAAAACTACAGATCAATATCCTGTATGAATATTGATGTGAAAATACTCAACAAAATAGTTACACACTAAATTCAATAGCACATTAAGAGGATTATACATCTTGACCAAGTGGGATTTGTCTCTGGGACACAAAGATGTTTTAATATAAAAAAAAATCTATGCAATATACCACATTGAAAGTACAAAGGAAAAATATCACATTATCATGTCAGTAGAGAAACGGTATTTGACAATATTTGTCAGTCTTTCAATTTTAATAGTCGAACTAGATGGAGAAAACTGCCTCAATATAATCAGGATTCCACATGACAAACCCACAGGTAACATCATATTCAGTAGTGAAAAGTTGAAATTTTCTAAGATCTTGACCAAAGCAAGTGAGCTAACTCTAATTTTATTCAATATGGTACTGAAATTTCTAGCTAGAGCAAGTAGATAAAAAAAAGGAGAAGTGAAACCTTTCTGTCCACAGATGACATGGTCTTATGTGTTAAAAAAAAAGAAAAAAAACTTTAAAGCTCCACACAAAAGAAAGCCACTTATGACTAACAAATGCATTAAATTGTCGCTGAATACAGAATCAATATGCGAAAACCAGGTGTTTCTCTACATTAGTAACAAATTATCTGAAGAAAATTAAGGAGTGATCTCATTCACAAAGGTATCAAAAGAACAAAATATTTGGAAATGAATTAAAAGACGTACATTGAAAACATTAATAAGAAATCAATTAAATACACGAATAAATGGAAAAATGTCTTTTGTTTATGGATTGGAAGATAATTCTGCTAAAGTGCTCATATTGCCTTGAATTATATCAGATTTAATTTAGCTCTATCAATTCTAAGGGTATTTTTTGCCAAAAAGAAAAACACTCTTAAACTTCACATAGAAACTCAAAAGACCTTAAATAGCCAAAAAAAAAAAAAAAAAAAAAAATCTTGAGAATATACAAAATTGGAGGTCTCAAATTTCCTGATGTCAAAACATATAACAAATCTAAAGTAATAAAACCCAAATAGTACTGACATAAAAACTGACAAGAACCAATGGAACAGAAAGGAGAGCCCAGGGCCTCCATCTTAGACATCCCAGGTTCCACAACTGTGAAAATAAATTTCTGTCCTTTACAAATAATCTAATCTAAAGTATTCTGTCATAGCAGCACAAAACAGATAAGACAAGAGTTTAATACCCAGAACATACAAAGAACTCCTTCAACTTTTTTAAAATTTCATATATTTTTTTTGATACCGGGGATGGAACTCAGGACCTTATTATACTTGCCAGGCAGGCACTTGTGCCCCTGAGCTATATCCTCAGCCAGAACTCTTTCAACATAACAACAACAACCTTCAACTTAACAACAACCACAAAAGCAAATACCTTGATTATTACTTAGCTATAAAGAAAGATAAACTCGAGGCTTTTATAGGTAAATGGTCACAACTAGAGACCATACTCATAAGTGAAATAAATCAGACCTGCATGTGGGAGCACCGCATTGTCTCACTAGTGTAAAACCCGAAAGAGTTAATTTAAACTAGGAGGTATGATAAACATTGTGAAATGATAGGAAATTACGAACAAACCAAGCATGGTGGTACATGCATGTAATCACAGTCACCACCTCAATGGATTCAGCCCTGCACCATCCAGAAAAACTGTATGGTGGTTCCTCACAAAATTTCAAACAAACCAAGCTTGGTGATACATGCATGTATGCACAGTCACCACCTCAATAGATTCAGCCCTGCACCATCCAGAGCCACCTTCCTAAGTGAATCAATGGAACATCTTTCTCCATCCCACACCCTCAGCAACAGCCCCTTGGGCTATTTCTTTGCAAGCTTATTTCCTCTTTCAAGATGGCCTTTGAAGTTCCTTTTATCAGATTTCCTCGGTTTAAATGGGAAAGAGGGTGCTCAGTGTAGTATTTACCCAGCTCTCTGCCCTTCCCCGACCCCATTCCCTGGGGGAAAGACAAAATTGTTTATTTTACAGAGTGCCTCCAGCTAGAGTTGCGTGCCTATCTCAGAGCTGAGCAGCTAGGGCAGCCACATCAGCACACAGATCTGGCTCCAAGCGGTAGGGGTGATCAGACAGACCCCAGTGTTTTCCATGATGTGCCCTTTTTAATTGCCAACGCAGACATCAATCTTTTAGGTAAGCTCCTAGATATCAGGGGTGCTTTCCTTCAAATTGGAAGCATTAGTCACTCTCATCCTACTTTCTCTGTTTTCTTGATGAGATGTTGTTGTATAAGACATTTTTCTGAAACTATTGTTATAGGAGAAAAGGGAAGGGAAATTAGCAGTTATTGAGTACGTATGTATGATCCTGATATATAATGTCACGTAAAAATAATGGTAACCCCCATTTGAGAGATGTAAATTAAACAAGGCTGAGATTGTATCTTACTCTAGAAAGAATGGCTATTATCAAGAAGTCAACCAATAACAAATACTGGCAGAGTTGTGAGGAAAAAGGAACCCTACTCCACTGTTGGTGGGAGTGTATACTGGTGTAACCTCCATGAAAATCAGTGTAGAAATGTCTCAAAAACTAAAACTAGAGGTTCCATTTGATCCAACTCTTTCTCTCTTTGGTATCTTCCCAGAAGAATTAAAAGCATCATACTACAGTGATATATGCACACTCATGTTTACAGCAGCACAATTTGTAATAGCTACTTTTTGGAAATAGCTCAAATGCCCATCAGTGGATGAGTGAATAAAGAAGATATGGAGTTTTTTATAGAATGGAGTACTACTCAACCATAAAAAGGATAAACTTAACACATTTCTAGGTAAATGGATATACCTTGGTCCCATACTCTTAAGTGAAATAGATTAGATACACGTGTTTAAATATCACATTGAGGGGCTGGGGATTTAGCTCAGCGGCAAAAGCGCCTGCCCGGCAAGTGCAAGGTCGTGAGTTCGGTTCCCGGTACCGGAGAAAAACAAAACAAAACAAAAAAAAATAAATAAATATCACATTGTTTCTCTGATGTGAGAAACTGAAGGTGTAAATAAGGACCAAAATGTATAATAGATATTAGGAAATAGGAAGGAATGTTCAAATGGGAAAGGCAACAGGGGTAGGAGAAGAGGAAAGAAAGGAAGAGAAAAGAAAATAGAAGAATAGTTGGAAGGAAAGCCTTCGTGAATAAGGAGGGGAAGAAGGGTTGAAAGGAATGGAGGGGATTGGAGAAAAAAGAATTAAGATATGCTGTATACAGGTACAAATTCTCTATGTTGAATGTGATCATTATGTATATTTGAAGTATAACAATAAAATTAATTTTAAGAAAAGAAAATGAAAAAAAGGTAACCCCGAGGGGGAGACAGCATCTACATTTTACAACAGAAGAAATTGAACCTCAGAGATGGTAGGTAACATACACAGTCACACAGCTACTAAGTAAAGACTAATTTATAATCCAAATGTGTTTCAAAAGGTTTATGTACTTTCTGCTGTACTGTGTGGCTTTGCAGGAGATTTAAGAATATGATCTAAAAAAAAGAATATGATCTATCTCTTATGGCTATATTATTTATTTAAGAAAATATTATATTCAAAATTAAACATGGAAAAGTAATTATTCCTTGCATTCATGGGGCTTAATATTTAATATTTTAAGATTTAATATTATATCTATTTAATTTATTAAATGAATATTTAATAAATTAAATATTCAATAAAATAAATTATTAAATACATTAAATATCAAATAACTTAATATTTCAAGATTATAGTATAATATGGCAGATGGTAGACCCTCAAGGCAGCACATGATATAGTCCTGTTCATCAAGCATTGTAAATAATTAGTGAGGGACAAAGCAGGAGAGAACTACGGTTTTGCAGATCTGCATGTGTGGATTCCCGGCCCTTGGAGAAATATTTTTTTTTATTTTAAAGGGAAAAAAATAACAACAACAAAGACAAAAATAAAACAACAGAAAAACAATAAAAATGATACAGAATTTTAAAACAAGGTGATAGGAAATTTAACAATGGTTATTATATTACATATTGTTATCTTCAATGGAGTTGCTCAGATTACTAGATGTAAGAATGCAAGATTGATCAAACAATTAAAGAAAATGTAAAATAATTTTTAAAAAATTAGAAACCATGGTAGGAATTCAGCAATGCTTGTTATACTGCATATTGTTGTCTTCAAATTAGTTGTTCAGATTACCAAATATAAGCATGTAAAATTGGTCAAAAAAATTAAGCCTTAACTGTTTGTTATGGTTTGTGTCTGGGTGTCCCCCCAAAGCCTCATGCAGTCATGGGGCAGGCTTTTATAGTTTGATTGATTATGGGTGTGAGAGCTACACCCGCCCTGGGGTGAATAGTTTGCATATGTAAGAGAGAGGAAGAGGCTGCTTAGGGCCATTCCTCCCTTGTTTGTGCTTGTTGCTTTTGCTGTGTTCTGCTGCCATGAGCAGTAGCCCTCTGCCATGTGCCACTCTGCCTTGTAACCTGCCAAGTATGGACTGAAACCTCCACAAACTGTAAGCGAAATAAACCTTTCCTTCCTTAATTTTGGGCGTCAGGTATTTTGTCCCAGCAACAAGAGAAAAGTAACCAAGACACTTTTCCTTTCAACAAACCAATAGACATCAGCAATACAATTATCCCAGCTATCCTGAGAATACACCTATATATTTTTTTCCTTCTTTCTGTCTTTTCTCCTCTCCCTCATCCCAGATGCTCCTTCCCTTTGAGCAATTTCTGGCCATTTAAAAAAGTGGTTCCTAGAGGCAAGCTAACAAGTGTAATGATCACTTTCATTTTCATTCTTATAGATCCTGAAACGTGGCCCAGGCATGTATGCTCAGGTTTTGCCCAGTTCCCGGAGCCCTTTGGTTGTCAGGGAAAGGGAAACAAAGATTCCTGAGCTCATAGCTCAGTCACTCAGCCTGAAGTCAACCTTTCTATCAGTCCCTTTCTGACGTAATATTCTACATTAACAAATGGTCTCTTACCTATTTACTTATGAATAAATTACTAGATTGTAACCCAGTTACAGCGATTAAATGCTCCTCAAGAGAAGTCCTCTCATTAGTTCTCTTTTCTGTGACACTAGATGAGGAAAGTGACAAGAGGCATATTCTTCTCTTCACAATGAGTTAAGTTGCTTCAGTGATTTATATCTGAGTGAGTAGCCACCTCCTCTATGGACTTCTCTAGTAATTGTTCAAACCCAAGTGTCAGGGTCAGATAGATTTGTTTACACTCTATTTCCTCTACTATACTGCTTTGGGCAAAATACAACCTCATCAATCCTCAGATTAATCACCTATGATAGAGAATAAGAATGTTCAGCTCTCAGGGTTGTTGGGAAGCTGAGATGTTATATGTTAAGGACAAAGTACCTGAAACATAGATGTTCAGGAGGTGACAGCTTTAAAAAAAATTCAGCTAAAATTCACATAACATAAAATAACCATTTTTAAAGTATAGAGTTCAGTAAAATTTAGTACCTTCATAATGTTTTGCAACTATCACCTATGTCTACTTCCAAAACACTTTAATCATCCCTAAGGGAGACCTGGACTGGTAACATTTTTACAAATGGCATCACAATGAGACTATCAACAGCAAGATCATGTTCTAATACTGATTAAGCACAGCATTCCATGCATGGGGCTTTCATTTCGGGTATGATATTGTGAAAGTTCAACAAAATAGTGGTAAAACCTACCCTACTCATTTTACAGATCACTCTCCAGATTTTTCATTTCCTAAAAGATCAGTCTGTAGGTACTTTATAGCTTGGATGTCCCACCACCATCATAGCACAGCGTTTCACTTAAGCACATTAGTGCTCGGCTGAGTCCTATGCTAACTTCATGTAACGCAGTTTATCACTGACCCAAGCTAGGTGTTTGCTAATTCACTCAGAATTAATCGTGCACTTTAATCATTTTCATTGAAT
Organism: Chinchilla lanigera; assembly: GCF_000276665.1. Taxonomy (NCBI): domain Eukaryota; kingdom Metazoa; phylum Chordata; class Mammalia; order Rodentia; family Chinchillidae; genus Chinchilla; species Chinchilla lanigera. Next base: position 4,187,427 of record NW_004955490.1, read on the forward strand.
CAGTTCCCATGTCTGTAGCTTTTATAACCATAAGTACTAGCTGTATACTGATTAAATTTTTCCCATCAGTTGTATATGATGTATGACTTTAAATTTTCTTTTTAATTTTTCTTCTGTGACTCATAAATTGTCTCACAAAGCAATTTCAAAAAGGAGTAAAAGCTTTGCAATAATAGTGGCATCCATGAAATAAATGCTCTCTTTTCTCTTAGGAAAATGTTCTGATGTATACATTCTGATAGTCTGGTTATATTAACACAATTAATATCCCACATTTGAACATTAGAATATTCATTTCCTATGAGAGTGTTTAATTCTTCTTTTGCTTCTTTAGAGTATAATATAAGCTTTTTTGCACTAAGTTTTTTAAAAATAAGTTTTAATGATGTATTCCAGTGGGTGCAGTACCCTACAAATAGTCAGAAAAATGGCAAATACTATTCATAACTGGTGTCAATTGCTTATTGTGGCATAAAGTTAGAATTAGAGAACACAAAACTAGAAGACTATTTGGCATTTTGAGACAGGGTCTCGCTATGCAGTTCAGGCCGGCCTTGAGCTCACTTTGTAGCCCAGGCTGATCTCCAACTCACAATGATCCTCCTGCCTCAGCCTCCCGAGTGCTGAGATTACAGGGATGAGTCACCACGCCTGACCTAGGAGGCTATTTGGAAACTTGGGTTTTGCCTATCATTCTGCTATTAAATAACTCTGTAATTTTAGATATGTCACAATCTTATAAAGGAACCACATTTTAAAAACCCATCATATCATTAAGTCTCATCAACTTCATTAAGATGATACAAAAAAAATCTTAGATAATTTTACAAAGGACCTCTATATTGGACAAACAGTAAAATTTAAAAAAGACCTTCATATTAGATATATTGGACAAACAGTAAAATTTGAAAAAGATCTTCATATTAGATATGGTAGCAGTGTTAACTTCCTGACTTTGAAAATTTTACTATAGCTGCATAAAAGTATCTTGCTATGGTTTCAATATGGGTAGCGTCACCCAGAGGTCCATATGTTAAAGGCTTGGTCCCCAAGGTGGTGCTATTGGGAGGTGCTACCTTTAAGAGCCAGGGCCTATTGGAGGCTGCTTAGGTCCTTGTGGTCCTGCCTTTGAAGTGGATTGTGAGCCCCAGTCTCTTCCTCTTTTTTTTTTTTTTTCTTTTTGCCTTTTAGAGACAGGGTCTCACTATGCAGTTCAGGCTGGCCTTCAGCTCACTTTTGAGCCCAGGCTGGTCTCGAACTTGTAACGATCCTCCTGCCTCAGCCTCCCCAGTACTGGGATTACAGGTGTGCGCCACCATGCCAGGCTCTTTCTCTTTTCATCTCTCTTTTCTTTTTGGTTCATGAGGTAGGTCGTTTGCTGTATGATACACTCATACCATAATGTGTTGTCTCTTCAGAGGCCCAAAGAAATCTGACTACCTTGTCTTGAAGTGGAAACTCCAAATGTGTGAACCAAAATGAACATTTTTCTCTTTTTCTTCATAACTTACTTGCCTCAGGTGTTTCACTATAGTGATGGAAAGCTGAATAATATAATTCTATCAGCAGCTAAACTTTCCCGTGATTCTTTGAGAATTTTTTTACTTTCTGGTATCACAAATATTCTAGCATAATCTTATTTTACAACATTTCAGGAAAAGTTAGGGACAGAGAAAAATGAAAGTGGTTAAGTGGTATCATTTGGGAAATCTGGATAAATACTATACTAGAATTATTTAACAAATTCTTTTTGTTATTTGCAAATTATATCATAATACAAATTTCAAAAATTCATTGTCAGTATTTTCTTAATGGACTAATTAACCAATTAATATGTGTTGTAGTTACTGATATGTTTTTACTAAGTGCTAAGTTGATGTTTTGTACTTGTTTGTCTTTCTTCTTGTTATCTGGAAAGATAGTTCTTTGTTTTGATCTTTTATTTATTTTTTCTTCTTGTTTCTATGCATTCGATTAGTATTCATGCCCACACACATGTGTGCATGCATGCTCACACACACACACACACACACACACACACACACACAATCTGAGAGTCTAGATTTTATTAGACTCTTCCTTTGTATTAGACAATAATCAAAGTAACATTACAATTTTCTTCCTGTTGTCTTCTAAGTTGAGCTCTCCTGGGAGTTTAGTTCCAAGTAAATATTTAAAAATTTGACATTTTGCACCTACAAATAATTGGGTTTAACTACAGACTTTATTGGTTTTGTTGCTGGCTGATTTTTCTCTGATCTTGTGTCTTCTCAACAAAATCCTTTAAATTTATAAATCCTTAACACTCAGAAATTTTAACACAAAATATTTATATGTGAGTGTTCTTTTGTTTACCTTATTTAGTACTTAGTTATCTCTTTTTATCTGAAGATTAATATCCTTTATCATTTCTTGGGAAATTATTTTCTATTTTTTATTAATTGATTTACTAATGTTCTCTCCATTTTTCTGTTCTTTCTTTTTGTACTTCTTGCTACTTGGATGTTGAAATTTTGTATCTAAACATCGCATCTATTATTATGTTCTCAAACTTCCTATTTTTTAACCTCTGTTCTGTCTTGAAAGAAAATTTGATTAGATATTACAGTATACATGCTTTTCTCTCCAATTCTATGATAGTATTATTTATGTATATGCATTATACTGTTTTTTTGAGACAGGGTCTCTCTATGTAGACCAGGCTGGCCTCAAACTCACACAATCCTCCTGCCTCAGCCTTCTGAGTGCTTGGATTACAGTCATGTGCCTCCGTGACTAGTTTATACTTTTACTTTGGTTGTCCTTTATTTATGTATCTTCCAAGACATATTATTAGCTGTGTTTTAATTAGCATTTTTCTTGTTTTTGAATAAAAGAACCTCATCATTTTGAGAACATTACTTATACTTACCAATATTTTAAGTCATTTTAATTTGCTATATTTACTGTGTATTTAGATGTTAGTTTTTATATTTATTGATTTTGGTAAGTCTCTTACATGGTGTTGATTGCTCAGCTATTAATTGGTGTGTTTTGGTTGTGTGCCTATCTTTGTTTCTGAGAGTTATTATTAGCTTTCCAAAGATGTTGCCTTGTGTAATAAAACCTGCTTCTGATTAATTGTGGGGAAGAATCATAACGTGCTGCTAAATGAGATATGCCAATAGTTTGATTTCTAAATGTGGCAACTAAATATTTCTGTTTATTTTGAGCAAAATAAAAAGACAGCAAAAAATTTGTTGTATAAGAACTGGCCTCCAGAGGAACAGTATCTAACATACTGTGGATACAGATCCTCACTAATTATGCTGAAATTCCCAAAGGATCCTTTCTTTATATCGTTGATGCTAAGCCTAAAGATCTCTAAATTACCCCAATTTATTACTTTTGGGTTACTGTTATTTATTTTAGGTTTATTTTTCTACCTATAGTAGGTATGAATTTCAATCCACAAATTCATGTGAAACAAAACTTTTTCCACATTCTTTATTTCTTATATACCATCTACCTAATTTTCTGAATCCTATTGTACTTCTTGGTAGTGTGTGTGTGTGTGTGTGTGTGTGTGTGTGTGTGTGTGTGAGAGAGAGAGAGAGAGAGAGAGAGAGAGAGAGAATTGTGATTTTTAATTCCCTGTTTTACTCACAAAACCTTTCCGCTTTATTAGTACCAAAACATAGGAGCTGCCTACATTGCAGTGGGCATTATTATATATAATTAAGATTAATATTAAGGTGGGTTAATTTAACTATTTGTAGGACCTACAGCTAAATAGGGATAGGGTGGGAGAGGAGCACAAACCCCATTTAGGGTCAACATAAGATATCCTGATTTGCATATACATAAAACCTATACCACAAGGATGAGAACAACAGAGCCACTTGTGCACACAATCAACATACTCAAGATGCATAAATTAAGATTTTCTAAGAACCCTAAAACTGTAAAGTTTAATGGCACTTGTTCTCCCTGTAGTGCTGTATTTAGGCTCTCACTCTTCTAAGGCTTAAGTGCTGTGTCTCTGGCTGAAGGTTCATGAGTTTCCATGGAAAAGATCCTTTGATTCACAGCCTGACCACAAGGATGGCCCGGTGAACCGTGGTGAATGAGAGCACATGCACACATAGAAAGCCCCTAATAGACAATTGCAGGCATCTTCCTAAAGGTTAAGGTGCTATGACTCTACTCCTACCTCAAAAGAATATGCCTGACTGTGGTGTGTATTAATAGATTAGAACTTTTGTTATGTTGAGTGACTCCAAAATAAATATAAACAATTTGTAGAAGCAAACTCTGCTCAGCTTCTCTTTATCATGTCAAAGCCAGGGCAATCAATATTGCAGAATTCATGATAGGTCTTAGATATACTTGCTTCCATACATGGCAGCTATGTTTTGTGTACTTGTTATGATTTAACTGTTGCTAGTTTTGTGAAAGTATTGAAACTATAGGTTCTAGAGCCAAATAAGGTCAAGTTTTATATTTGCAGTATATAATGATTATATTTACTCTGGGCTAGTTGGAACACTTACATTACATATTTTAGTTCACTTTATGTCCCCTTCCCTGCCCGGCCTTCCCCGCCTCTCTCTGTCTCTTGTTCTCCTTCTCATTTGCAGAAGATGCACCTCCTTGTTTCCTTTTACCTACCTTTTATTTTATTATTTATTTATATTATGGGTTTCTCATACGATAAAAACTGTACCATATTTAGGCTTGTGCAATAGATTTGTTTCACTGAATATGATCATTTCAAGATGCATCCGTTTTTCTACAAATGACTCAAACTTATCATTCTTTATACTACATTAGTACTCCATTGTGTATAAATACATTTTCTTCATCCATTCATCTGTTGATGAACATGTAGGCCACTTCTAAGATTTAGCTATTATGAATTGACTTGCCACAAACATAAATATGTATGTATCACTAAAATACGATGTTTGTAAGTCTATTAGGAAGATACTTAGAAGGGGAAATACCTGGGTTGAATAGAATTTCTAGTTTTAGTTTTTGGAAGAATATCCACACTGATTTCCATAATAATTGCACTAGTTTATATTCCCATAAAAATATAAAAGAGTGTCCCCACAGCCTGGCCAGCATTTGTTATTTGATTTCATAATGATAGCCATTCTTTTCAGAGTCAGATGGAATTCAGTGTTGTTTTAATTTGCATTTTTCTATTACCCACAGACGTTGAATACTTTTCTATCTATTTATTGGCCATTTGTATTTCTTCTTCTAAGAAGTGTCTATTGATTTCAGTGGCCCATTTTTTGATTGTGTCTTTTATTTTTGGGGATCTAATTTTTCGAGTACTTTACACATTGTAGATATTAGCCCTCTGTCTGAGGTGTAGTTGGCAATTTTAACCATTCTGTAGGTTGCCTTTTCACTCTTTGGGTTGTTTTCTTTGCTGCGCAGAAGTTTTGAATTTCTTGTGATCCCATTTGTTAATTTCACTGTACAGTTGAGGTTCTGTTCAGAAAGTCTGCCTATGCCTATCACCTCAAGACATTTACCTGTTTTATCTTCCAGATTAAGTACTTCTGTTTTAATATTTAGATCTTTAATCCATTTTGATTTTATTTTAGTACATCATCAGGTATATGGGTCTAGCTTCAATCTTCTGCATGTAGCTAGCCATTTTAACCAACACCATTTATTAAAAAGCCTTCTTTCCTCCAGGATAAATTTTTGGCCCTTTTGTCAAAGACCAAATAGTGGAACGTACATGAGATTGTTTCTCCATTCTCTGTTCTGTACCACTGATCCACCTGACTGGTATAGGTCAGTATCATGCTGCTTTTTTCATTGTAGTTTAGTAATATAACTTCAAGTCCGAGATTGTGATGCTTCTGCTATGCTCTTGTTACCCAGGATTTCTAGTATTCTGCTGGGTCTCTTCTGGTTCCATAGGAATTTTAAGATTGTTTTCTCTAAGTCTATATGGAATGCCATTAGTATTTTGATTGGAATTGCTTTAAATATATATATCTGTTTTGGAAGTATGTCCATATTGATAATATTGGTTCTGCCTACCCAGGAAGAGTGGATGTCTTTCCAATTTGTGGTGATATCTTCTATTTCCTTTTTCAGAGTAGTATAGTTATTTGTCATAGAGGTCTTTCATTTCCTTGGTTAGGTCAATTCCTAAGTATCTAATTTTTCGTGATGCTATGGTGAATAGTATTATACTCATAATTTCTTTCTTTGTGGGTTCAGTATTGGTGTACAGGAATGCATTTGATTTCTGTGCATTGAATTTCTATCCTGCTACATTACTGAATTTGATTAGTAATTCTGGAAATCTTTTTGTGGAATTTTGTGTGTCTTCTATGTAAAGGATCATGTTATCTGCAAATATTGATGATTTAATGTGTTGCTTTTTATCCATATCTCATTTATTCTTTCTCTTGTTTAATTGGTCTAGCTGAGATCACTGTCACTTTCTGCCAGTGATCTGTCATTCCTGTTCCCCTTGCTGCCAGGCAAATCCTGCACTCCTCTCTATGTTCTCCCTCAGTAAGTTCTCTGCCTGTTATATTGGCAAAAGTCTTCTGTTCCAGATGACACTCTGTTCTTCTGCATTCAGATCCCAAATCATCCCTGATTCAAAATCTCTGCTTTCCAACCCATGAAACCTGGTGCAGTTCCTGGGCCTAGCTGAGGTTCTCCTTTCCCTGTGTGTGATGGTAGGCAGTGGTTAGAATTTCCCAATGACTTAGATCGTTCTAGTCTTTGGGGAAGTGGCAGGAAAATACCCACCATGGGCTGACTCTGTTCGGTCTTTCTCCCTTCCCTATGTCTCTATATTAGTCAATGCTTTCTAGAGTCGGATGTACAAGAATGCATAATGTCTGTCTGCATGCAGGAGACCTGAAGGAGCCAGTCAAGTGCTTGGAGCCCACAGCAATGTCCCGTGCAAGTCTGTATCAAGGATCTGCATCAGAAAGGCTTAAGGGCCAGGGGTGGAAGCTAGAAAGTCTGTGCCAGCAGAGTGATGGATCTGTACCAGAAGCTGAGAGTTCTGCACTGGAAGCCAGAAGATGATATCCAAGATCAAGACTAAGACTGAAGCTCACCTGAGGGAAGACAGCAGCCAAAGCTCCTTTGAAGGAAAACCACTGAAATCAGCTTCTTCAGGAAAATCAGCTTGTTCAGGAAGATCAGCACCATGTAATCTTCCCATCCCATTCTTCCTTTATTCCATTCTGGCAACAATTCTCAGGTGGGTCTTCTACACCCAGAACTACACTGACTTAGTTTGACTGGGCATTCCCACTCAAGTTGACCATTAATCCAACACAGTCTCCAAGAATGTGATCCATGCGTTAGCACTGCTCCCAGTTCGCAGAATTCAGCTTCTCTCTGTCTAGGTCAAGGAAAACTTGTCAACCAACCTTACCAACGTGGGATAGCACACTGCAGCATACAGTGTTCCCAGGTGTCTGGGAGGAAATTGGTGGGGGGGCGTTGCGCTGGCAAGACAGCCAGTTTCTGTGCTTTCTGTTCTGTTTTCCTATTGCCGTTCATGGCTTCCCTGGGGCACCAAACACAATTTATCCCCATGCTGAGCTTCCTCTTCCAGATGAGAAGGAAGCGAGTGGCAAGCCCGTCCCAGGAAGTTGGCTTCTACACTGCTGGCTCCTTCACTTAGGCTGCTCTCAAAATGGCATGTTCCCCAGTAAAGGGTGCAGGTGGAGATGCAGACCAGTGGCAGTACTGCTTTCCTTTTTTTTTTTTTTTTTCAACAACCTGGATATTTGGTGTGATCTGGAGGATTCATCTTTCAGACTGATTTTACATTTCTGGGTGTCATTGCCCTCCCATTTCAGAGTATTTGTATTTTTCAATGACCCTTCTCTTAGAATCTCCAATGTACCTCCTGCCCTAATCAGTCGTATTGGAATCTTATAACTTCAATTCTCATCCTAGTTGTCTCATTAACTGTGTGACCTTGGGAGGATAATTTAGTTTTATTATTAAATCTATTTCTCAGTTCTGTCTTTATAAACTGAGGGTGATAATAATATGTAGGTTATGTGAGTAATAAGTTGTCACAGCTTAGCACTTAGAACTGTACCTATCACATGTAGCCTGCATTAAGTGAAAGAACAAAGAAAAAAGGCTCTACATTGGGTCTGGGGTTGAAGCTCAGTCACAGAGCAGTTCTGCAGCCACACTCTGGGTTCTCTTTCGAGCACCATGCACAGGGAAAAAAGGCTGTATGTTGCATGATTACATTAAGAGGAAATGCTCAGGAGTCAGAAAATAGGCTAGTAGTTGCTTAGGCCTGAAATGGAGAGATGAAGAGTGACTGCTAGTGAGTATGTGGTTCTTTTTTTTAAAAAAACTTTGTTTTCATCCATGGTAGATATTATATTTTATTAATTTATTTATTTGGGGTTCTAGGGGTTGAACCTTGGACCTCACACGTACTAAGCATGTGCTCTGCCTCCAGCCAATGGAGTTCTTTTCAAAAGAAGTGCTTTTCAAAGAACTTCAAAGGAGTTCTTTACAAAAGAAAGAAAATATTTTAAAATTAGTGGGATGGTTGCATAATCCTATGGATATGATAAAAACACTGAACTGTATACTTTAAAAGGTAAATTTTATTTTATGCAAATTATATTTCAATAAAGCTATTTTACAAAGTTTTCCTGATTTTAATACAGTGATCTCTCAGTTCATGAACTTAATTCTTTCCTAATTCTGATCACAAACTGAATTGGATGAGAATCAAGCCAAATTCAATGTTAGGTTCATTGCTGACCTTACAGGAAAATTTGATTCAATTCTCATCCAATTTGTTTTGCAACCAGAATTGTGGAACAAATTAAGTTCATGAACTGAGGTACCACTGTTTCTTGAAACAAGAGAATAGGTAACTTGGGGAATTATTTTAACTCCTTACTGTTATTTACTCTCTCTCTCTCTCTCTCTCTCTCTCTCTATATATATATATATATATATATATATATAGCTCTT
>NW_004955490.1:4196523-4202541 GCF_000276665.1 Chinchilla lanigera
TTAATACTGTGTTCTCAAGTTGCATCCATTTGTTTACAAATGTGTCAAGTTTATCTTTCTTTATGGCAGAGTAGTACTCCATTGTGAGACCTCTTTTCCTGGCTCACAGCTCCCTACTGTCTTGTGTGTTTTTACTTCTGGGATGGATGATGGGACAGAAAGAGAGTGAGGAGTGTATAATTTCTTCTTGTAAGAGAACCAGTCTCATCATGAGGATTTCATTCTTGTGACTTTATTTAAACTTAAATGATTAATTTACAAATCCAAATACAGTGCCATCATATTGAAGGCAGGCTTTGACGTGTGAATTTTGGGGGGACACAAATCAATCTATAACAGTGCTCTAAATGGGTTTATAATCTAATAGATTGAGAATTAATTCAATAAGTCAGTTAATAAAGTATTTATTGAGCACCTACTGTGTGCTTGGTTCTGTTCTAGGCCCTAGAGTATAGCAGTAAACATCAGGAGACAAAAATCTCTTCCCTTGCAGAACATTTATGTCTGGTTGAATCTGCTACTTTGTCTCTTTTACCTAACTGTTCTTAGATTTATTTTTACATCTCTTACCAACTTGCTTGTAGATAGGACATTGACTATTAATCCCCTTAGCAATTAGGAATGTATAAAATATCCCATAGGAAAAGACAGTTACCATTTTGAGACAAGACTATTTTTCCATTGATGGTGTGAACATGTAATTGGATAGCTTATCTACTAAATACTGAGGAAAGAGTGTTTGTTTTCATTTTTGTTTTAAATTTTTTACAAATTATATTTTATCTATAAAACAAGTAAAAACAAACTGATTATAAATTTTCATATAACTGATGAAGCTGAAAAGCAAAACCTATTTTTACAAACTGCATGTAAAGTAAGGGCTCTGGGACTGTCTAATGAACTAGCATTGTCAGATTTCTTCCCATACATTCAGTGCAAAGCCTGAAAGTCAAGGTTTTGACATTTTAAAGACTAACTGTAATAAGTGTGTTTATTTAAAACATAGCAATTGCAAACATTTACAGTGGGTTACAGTCTACCTTACCATTTATCTTTTGTCATATTTCAGTACTTCCCTTAGCTCCATTTTAAGCACTGACATGTAAGTTTGTAATTCTATTTAGGAAAAATATTGGAGAAATCTTTTCTCCTTCCATTATCACCTCCCTTCTAAGAAATATGGCCCATTTGTCTGATACTGAATTCTACCAATGCTCCAATTTGAGGGAGTAAAAACTATAATCCTGGAATTCTTTTTATTAATGTTCGTGTTGATTTCAGTGTATTCTTCAAATTTTGTTTGTTTTACACTTTATCTCCAAATTCATGCATAAGTGGTATTTGGACGTGGGACCTTTGGAAGTTGATTGTATCACGAGGGCTTTGCTTTCATGAATGGACTAATGTATTCATGGAATAATGAATTACGGAGTGATTGAGGGAGGGGCTTTGTTACAAAAGCAAACTTTCTCTGGCAAGCCATGTGATACCTTGCACTGCCTTGGGACTGCAGAATTCCACCAGTGTGAAGGCCCTCAGCAGCTGCAGCTTCTCAGCCTCAGAACTTCAATAAATAAATTTATTTTCACTATAAATTTCCCAGTCTTAGGTACAGAATTCTGTTATATCAGTGGAAATCTAATACAGTTGGTGACAAAGAGCTTCCAGAACACTCTTCCGGTTGGTCTTAGAGCTGCTTTCCTGACTCTAAAGGAATATAAACAGTAAAGGTAAGAGAATACCATTGCCACAATCTCTTCAAGTCCAACTTGCGAAATCAGAGACAAAATATTGAAACAAGTGGAAAATGCAGTACTGGTACGACAAATTGGTTAGCATTTTAGGTAACACACATACACATCTATACACACATCAATAATCTTTTATTGTCAAAGTGGGAATATGTTGCTATTCGTATTGATTAGACAGAATTGAGGATTGTTCTTCTTTCCAATATTTTATTATGAAAATGTTCAAACATATAAAATGTTGAAAGAATTTTACCCATATTCTCACCACTTATATTCTATAATTAATATTTTACTTGCTCTACCACATATTCATCTATCTATCCCTCTAGTCATCCTTCAATTGAGAAGTGAAAATTTGAGGTACTTTCCACAGGCTTATTGAATGGATCAAGTATACAAGAGACTTTCTGATTCCTATACCCTTGATCTATATTCTGCTTTGAATGTGATCTCTTTTACTTGGTTAATTTCATTTATTTTTCAAATACCGATATCTCTGTAAAGAATGGGTTTTTCTATTATGCTCTTGTCTAATTGATGGGGGTTAACCTGGTTGGAAGAGATATGGTAGATTATTTATTTAAATATTCTGGCAGTTGCTTAGCATGTGTCTGGAAGCTCAGATAAAACATGAATTTCACTAATTTTAATAACAAAGTATGCTTATAATAATAATTCTATTAAATGTAGATTCTCTTCTGCCTATCATGATTTAATCTAGGATAGTTCATATTGCTGCCAGCATCTCTTTGTAGACTATATATGTTAAATTAATTGTAAGATGTAAAACAGAATTATTTGTATTCATTCTGACTCGATCTTTGTCCTTTTCACCCTCTCAATTTTTTTGATACATTCAGTTCTTATTAATCTCAGTGATAGCACTGAGTATGAAAGACTGAATAGTGAAGGCTAAACTTGCAAACTTTGTCAAAAGATTATCAACTTCACATCCCTAAAGTATGCTCAAAGTATTTATCACAATGAATTTGTGTTTTAAAGCATGTCACATTAAATTTATGTGTAAACATAGTCAAGTCAATTATATGGATTAAAATTATGTCTTGTACCCTTTAAATAATCAGTGTGATTTCAAAAAAGAAAAAAAAAATAAGTGATTGGAGTAAGCCAAAGACTTTTCCCAAGAGAATTTAGAGCTCTAAATTTGAGGTAATTTGTTTTGTTTCCTGTTGTAATGAAACCATAATATGTTGATAATGGACTGAATTATTCAATTGTGTTAGAAAAATAATAAAAAGCCATCGCAGTTAAAGAGTCTCAGAACTTCCCAAAAGGCTGTGTGAGAGCAACAACTGCATTTTGTTCACTTTTGCATACCCAGCCCCTAGCATATACAGCCATATAGTTAATGCTTGATAAATATTTTTGAATAAACACAACTGTCACATATTCATATTTGTGCATGCCAAGCAAGTTCAGCAACAATGACTGATATTTCTAAATAAGGATTAAAAAAGCATAGAACATGGGTTAAATCTTGCACACCAATATAAACATGCTCATTTGCCTGTGTATTACCTATAGCTGCTTTAATGCTACAACAGCAGAGTTCAGTACTCCTGAAAGAGACTATACCACCCACAAAGCCTACATCCTTTAGTATTTGTCCCTTTACAGAAAATACTTTCCAAAACTTGCTCTAGGGGAAATGTTTAGGCAAAGCTAAGCATTAGAAAGATGCAAATCAAAATCATAGGGAGTTAGCACTTCATACCTTCTAGGATGGCTATAATTAATAAAAACAAGAGGAAGCAAGACAGTAAGGAAAAAAAGAAAGAGAACACAAGTGTTATTCTGAATTTGGAGAAATCAGATCTGTAGTGGATTGATAACTGGTGGTCACCTTCTAACCGCCAGCTGAACTGAGTAAGCATAGTGCTGGGTGTGGAAGGCCCACCTGGGGATTGTTACCAGCAGCATAAGAGGCAGAACTGGAGGCGAGAGAGGCTGTTGGGAGCTGAAAGGCTGTTGGGAGGAGAGGAAGGCTGTTGGAGCTGGTGGAAGCTGTAAGGAGCTGTTGGTTTTTTGGAGGAGCGCCTCATGCTGGCTTTCCTGATGAACTTGGCTGTTTTCATCCTGCAAGGAGTTCGGGACCTTGTTGGCACTGAGAATAGCTTCAGTTCACTTTGGGGGAGCTCTGGTACTCACTCTGAGCATCGTTTCCTGGCTCCAGAGGGGAAGAGGATACACCACTCAGTCTCTTGGAGAAACTTGCTGCGTTGGCTTCCCTGATGGGAACTCAGGTATCTTCACCATTGGAGGAGCTCGGGACCTCACTGTTGCTGAGGATGGCTGTGGTACTTTTCAGGAGAGCTCTGGTTCTTACTTTGCGTGTTGCTTCCTGGCTCCAGTGCAGATCCCTCAGCTGGCTGGCACAGGTTCTTCATTCTGCTGGCACAGACTTCCTAGATTCCACCACGGACCCTTGGGCCTTCCCAGCACAGATCTGTGAAAGAGGCCTGCATGAGATGTTGTGGGTTCTGGGCCTCCAGTTGGACTTATGGGAGGCACTGTTATGAGCTCTGGGTCTTCAGCTGGACTCATGCAGGACCTTTCCGTGGGATACAGGCCCTCAGCTGGATTCAATATGTGTCCTGTATTGTATTGTGTTCCTGTGCAAAAATATCCCCCAAACCAACACAAGATCCTTCATGCACTGTTGGCAGGGAGGTAAAATGCTGCTGCTGTGCAAAGTGGTTGGGAAGTTCCTCAAAATTCTAAACATAGAATCACCATATACTCAGTCCTATATACATGTCCAGAGGCATAGAAAGCAAGGAGTTGAGCAAATATGTATACCAATAGTTACTGTAGTATTGTTTAAAATTGTCAAGGGGTAGAAAAAACTCAGGTGTCTATGAGTAAATGAATAAATAAACAAAATGTGATATATACGTAACATGGAATTTTATCCAGTCAACAAAAAAATGAAATACTGATACATGATATGAAATGAATGAACCCAAAAAACATGTGGTAGATTGGTACTGGCAAGATAGCAGAGTGGTAAGCAGCAGAGAAAGAGCCTCTCTGAGGGTTGTCCTCTAGATGCTGGAATGTAGCAACACAAGGAAGACAAGAAGGAGGAAAGTGGGTCCCCTGGACCCAGGAAGGATCTGAAGTGTGAATTGAAGCCCACAGAGAGAGTGAAGAGAGAAATTTCAATGAAGAAGTCCCTGAGATGGGACTCAGTGTGCGATTCAAAACTGCAGACACATAGTGACTACTGGCAACCCCAGAGGCCTCCACAGAGAGATGGAGGGGCGTGGTGGATGTGAAGCACTGCACTACCTAGCAGTGAGTGCAGAGGGCTCAGTCGTCCTGCACAGGAGAGAGTGATTGGCTGGGAGCCATCTTGGAGAGAGGCCTGCTGAACTCAGAACTCAGAGCAGCTATGAGCTTCATCTAGCAGCTCCCAGCTGGCCTCAGGTCCATGGCAGTTGCACTGCTGGTTGCTGGCCAAATGAGTCTGGTCTCAGCCAGAAGGTGTTGGCCCTTTGAGATTATCCACTACCCCACTAAAAAGCTACTGCTGGCTTGCTGGGATAAATCAACACAGATTGAGACTCTGTCTTCACATGTTGTCTACTAGTGACAGGAGAGACAAACCTGGAAGTGGACTTTTTTCTTTTTCTCTCTCATTTGTTCTTCATTTTTGTTGTGGTGGTGGTTTTGTTCTTGCTTGTTTGTTTTTCTCTCCTTCATTGTTTGATCTTGATTTTATATGAGTGTGAATATGTTTTCTAGCCTCTTTATGGTCCTTTTTCTGTTCTGTTCTTTTTATCTCTTCCTTCTCTGTTTTCCTCCAGTCTTCTGCACCAGTTTCCCAAAGTTAGTGTCATCTTCCTTTGTCCTCCAGCCTTATATCTAATCTTTTCTCTTCTTCTACTTTGCTATTTTCTCCCTAACCCTATTTAAATTTTAACCTGGGAGGGAAAATTGACATGTTAAGGACCTATATACTGCATACGATTTTCTGGTTTGTTTCAGAATTTGTTATCACAAATCTAGTTCATATGGTTAAAGGTGGCAAATTAATGACTTGTCATTTTCTAGGCTGTTTTTGCCATTTTCTAAGCTGTATTTGATTGTTGATGATAACACTTTAGCCAAAAGTGACATAATTGTTCTAAATAGCTATTCTTCCTGGTACTACAGGACTGAGATTGACTAAGTGTCACAAAAAATACTGTAGCAGAGTGCCAAAGAACCAGGGGCCAGGCCAAGCAGGCAGCAGCTTCTCATC
>NW_004955490.1:4202681-4246547 GCF_000276665.1 Chinchilla lanigera
CTTAAACAAGATGCAACCCCAGATATCCAGTTCACAAAAGTCAAACTCAGGGAACAATGAGGTGGGACAATTTGAAGGCCACTCACGTGACCTCTCTGAAGTGATAACAACAAAGAAATTGAATAAGGCATTAGAAAAAAATCAAATCAGAAATAATTTGTCAAATAAATGCAGAGATAAAATACACAATGAAAACCATGTTTAGTGACTCTAGAGCAGATACAGATAAAAAATAGAGGCTTTGTAGAAAATTATGGAAGCCATAAATGCTCAGCATAGGAAAGAAATGGAATCTGTAAGGCAAATTCAAGCAGATATACAGGAGTATAAAAATTTCATTGGAAGTATCCACAGCTGGATAAGCCAATATGAGGACAGGATCTCAGATATAGAAGACAGGCTTACAGTTAGCAATTACAAAAAGAAAATTTTCTTAAAAATAGCATGGGACCATGAGAAATCAATCCAGCAGCTGCTAGAAGAGTCAAAGAAGAATAACTTAAATTGACTGGAGTCAATTGAAAAGCAAAAGATAGCACAAATGACATAAAAAAAAAAAACTTCACAGACGTCATGGCAGAAAACTTTCCTGTTAGGGAAAAAGAATTTGACATACAGTAAGTGAGGCATATAGAACTCCAATTAGCCATGATAAAAAAATCTTCAGCCAGGCATATCATAGTCAAGATTCCAGTACTTCAGCACAAGAATAGAATCTTAAAAGCTGTTAGAGAACAGAAACAAACTATAAAGGAAAGCCCATCAGAATTAAAACTGACTTCTCAGCACAAACCCCTAAATAAAGGAGAGCTTGGAGTGAAGTATTTCAGGCTCTAAAGGAAAACAGTCTTCAACCACAATTGATGTACCCTGCAAAACTATCTTTCAAAACTCATGGAGAAATAAAATACTTCCATGACAAAGAACATCTGAGGAAATTTATGACCACGAAACCAGCACTCCAAAATGTTTTGAAGGACATTCTAGAAAGAGATAGCAAGGACTACAGCTCCATGAACCCCAGCAGAAGGAATCTACCAGACAAGGCAAACAATTAAATGGGGGAGGGGAGAGCAATCAACAGGAAAATAACAGGACAAGGATAAGTGAATACTTATCAGTTATAACCATAAACATTAATGGCTTCAATTCACCAATTCAAAGACACAGACTGGCAGAATGAATCAAAAAGCAAGATTCAACAATATACTGCATACATAAACATATTTAATTCAAAAAGAAATTCATAGACTGAAAGTCAAAGGATGGAAAACAATTCTCCATGTGACAGGAACTCAGAAAACAGCAGGGGTAGCTATTCTGTTTGCAGACAAAATGAATTTCAAGCCAAGGCTGGTTAGGAGAGACAAAGAAGGGCACTACATCCTTGTAAAGGGTTCAATCCAAGAGGAAGAGACAGCCATCATAAATATATATATGCAACAAATACCAGTGCACACAACTATATAAAGCAAATATTATTGGACACGAAAAATCAAATAACCTCTAACACAATTGTATTGGGGATCTCAATACCCCACTAATGACAGATCAACTAAACAAAAATCAACAAAGAAATATTAGAACTGAACCAAACTTTTGAACAAATGGGCTTAGTAAATATCTACAGAGTGTTCTACCCCACAACATCAGAATATACATTGTTCTTAGCTACACACAGGACTTTCTCCAAAACAGACCACATACATACTCATAGAACGTGCTTAAGTAAATGCAAAGGAATTGAAATTATTCTATGCATATTATCAGACCATAGTGCAATGAAATTGGAAATCAGTGACAAAGAAGCAACAAGAACTTCATGAACATAGGGAAATTAAATAGCACCTTTCTGAACAACCAATGGGTCACAGATGAAATTAATGAAGAAATCAGACAGTTTCTACAATTAAATGATATTGACAATACAATATACTGGAACATATGGGACACAATCAAAGCAGTCCTAAGAAGGAAATTTATAGCAGTGAATACCACTATCTGGAAAACAGCACAAGTGCAAATAAACAACTTAATGGTGAACCTCAAACTTCTAGAAAAAAAACAGCAAGTTAAACCAAAAGCTTGTATGAGAGAGGAAATTATAAAGAGAAGAGCAGAAATTAATGCACTGGAGACTAAGAAAACAATACAAAGAATCAATATACTGAAGAGTTGGTTGCTTGAAAGATTAAATAAGATTGACAAACACTGAGCCAATCTTATTTAAAAAAGGAAAGAAAATACTCATATCTGTGCAATTAGGAATGAAAAAGGTGAAATCACAATGGACCCTGCAGAAATCCAGATCATCTGTACCTACTTTGAGAATTTATATTATAATAAAATGGAAAATGCAAAAGAAGTGGACATATTCCTAGATATATATGAATTACCAAAGCTGAATCAAGAAGATATAAAAATCCTAAATTCACCAGTATCAATCAAGGAAATCAAAGATGTAATTAAAAACCTATTAACGAAGAAAAACTCCACCCCACAACTCCACCAAAATACTTGTAGATTTAACATCCAAATTCAGTAGTGTGACAGGATATAAAGTTAACACTCAAAAATCAGTAACATTCCTATACACAAGTGTTATGGTTCATATATTGCATTAACTTGAGTCTAGAGGCTTGGCTAAGCGACTCAGCAGTTCTGCATCTTGGGGTGAAAAGGACATGCCCTTACCACTCTGGGGTGTTGTTCATTGTGTCAATTTGAGAAGTTGAGAAGGTTAACTATGTGACTTGGCAGGGAGACAGGGTCCTTACTTTGTATTCATCCTGAGCCTGTGCAAGATGGCATGGAGATGGTGTGGGTGTAGAGGACCATACCCCCAGGGTGGGTAGGCTGCATACAATATAAGGGAAGAAAGAGAGTGGAATTTGAGAAAGGAGAAATGAAGGAAGGGAAAAGCAATATATATATATATATGATAATTAAGATCATTACACTACTAAGTTCTCAGTTCATTGATAAGTTTATACTAATATTGTTTGGACAATTAAATGCCTATATCTTGTATTCTGAGTAACTAATTTGAGGATAACAATACACAATGTATTAACCATCGTTACCCTCCTATTATTTTGTTTTAACATTTTGTTTAACTTTTTTTCTCTTTAAAATAATAAACAAAGAAAAGATGTAGTAAGTGCATGAAGCCAGACACACAAATACAAATGTATTGCGATTCACATACATGAACCACCTGTGAGATTAGGCAAATTCAGAGACAGAAGGTAGTTGAGAGGTTACATTTGCTGTGTGGAAGGTTTTCTTTGAGATGATTAATAGATTGTGATAGCTGTAGAACATGTGAATTCAGTGCACCTGAATTGTATACTTTGAAAATCACTCTGTGTGCATGAGGAGAAGGATGGTTTTACATCATTCAAGCTTCTTTTAGGAAAATCAGTCTGACACCCCAGTATGCTATGAACTGAATGGGGAAAAGAATACTTTAGATATGAATGTGGGAATGGAAGTGAGAGTTTGGATTGGAGAGATACAGTAGAGGAATAATCTGCATGGCCCAGTAACTCATTGTAGGGAGGAAAGGGAGAAGAGATTATATTTACAACAAGTATATATATATATATATATATATATATATATATATACATATATACACACACATATGTATACACATATACATATATATATATTTTACTATGTGACAGGCATGTGCTGTGTGGCTTGTATATATTGAGTCATTTATTCCCCACACCAATCCTATGAGTTAGGAACTTTGCAAGTGGAAAAAAAAAGAGTACTGACAAAATATAAACTTTGCTTAAGGTGACACAGATAGGATTTAAACAAAGGTAGCCTGGTTAAAAAAGTCTTAGCTATTTAACCGTCCTACTGATATAGGAGAAATATAATTCACAACCTGCTAGATGTCAGATATGCTGAGTCTGTGTCCTCCCAAATCAAAGAATGAATTCCAAGGGACAGCGGAGGTTAAGACTAGGAAGGTTTATTGAGAAATAGCTCCTGAGAAATAGGAGAGGCCCCTGGAAGTGGGTAGCCACTGAGGCTCTTCCTCAGGGGTAATTTATACAGCAAAGTCACAATGTGGGTACAACATGGATCAAACTGCCATCAACCTATAGCCTTACAAGTATAGCTGGTTAGCTAATACTGACCCAATAAGGAAATGAATCACATTGCAAGGGTACGTGGAAAGAACAAAGGCATTTTTGGGAAAGGATGGTCCAGATGCTCTGGTCAGACAACCCTGGCAACTGATCTCTATGTAGGCATACTGGACAGGTGGTGCCATTTACAGAATAATTCCAAGTTATTGTTGATCTCTTAGGGAGGCTTGTAGCCTTGGCTGTGGCATCTTTATCTTGAGGCCTGGTCTTCTTCAGATGTGCCTCCAGCCATAATTCTGATGTCTTTATTTTTTCTGCTGATTTCCTTGAGAGCCAAGTCCCTTTCTGACTATACATTAATTCTATCTAACTTATCTGCCTATAATTCTATCTCAAAGAAGTAAATATAACCCTTAAATTTCAAACCCCTGTGATTAGAATAATGGTGAGGTTATTAAATAAAATAGAGAAATTAACAGAAGTATCTGGGGGAAGAGAAGAAAATATATATACTTATGTATTGGTTAGATATTGTAGTATAATTAAAATCTTTGGAATTCAGAAGTGCCAAGAGTGGATATTGTCTTTAAGTTTCTATTACTAGTAACTCAAAGTATCCCATAAGTAGGCAATTTTAGAGCAAGCTATATGACAACACGTAGGAAATGATAGAATATCATCACTCAAACAATTCACTGAAGCTAACAAATTAAGGAAAATCTAGCACTGCTGTCCCAATAGCCACATTGAGCCCTACCCATCACCTGGGGAAGGAAAGAGGCTGAAGATGGAGTTTATAACCAATGGCCAAGGATTTAATCAATCATGCCTACATAGTGAAACTCGCACAAAAGTCCCAAAGGACTCCAATTGGAGAGATTCCAGATTGGTGCACAGTAACACAACCTCATGCCAGGAGGGTTGGTATACCTCATCCTCACAAGGACTACACTCAAGAATGTTGTAGATCTTGCCCAGTGTGTCTCCAAGTGGATATTCATTTGCATTCTTTAAAATACCTTTTGTAGTAAATGAGTAAATGTAACTAAGGTGTTCTGAGTTCTGTGATCCAGTACAGGAAATTAGTCAAATCCAAAGAAGGGGTCTTGGTAACTGCTATTTATAAAGAGCCAGTCAAAAGCACAGATCAGAACCTGGAGGTTGTGATTGACATCTGATATAGGAGGCATTCTTGTGGGACTGAGCCCTCAACCTATGGGGTCTAATGATATCCCCAAGTACACAGCATCAGAATCGATTCCTTGATGTGTGGGGGGAATTTTCCACACTTGTGTTAGAAAAGTTGAGTAACCATGTAAGAGAACAGGAAAAGGACATAGATTTTTCCTGTCTACAATAAAACTAGAACAGTTTCTACACGTTTGCCTGCATTTGATATTACCATAATTTTTTCATTTTAGCCATTCTCCTACAGGTGTAATGTATCTTACTGAAATTTTAGTTTGTATGTCTTGATGGCTAGTTAAATATCTTTTTCTGTGCTTATTTGTAATTTATGTATTTTTTTTTGTAAAATGTTCTCATCATTTAACCTTATCTATTTTAACTGAATTTTCTTACTGTTAAGTTTTCAGTTATGTATTTCAGGTGTTCATTCTTTGTCAAATACACAGTTCACAAATATTTTCTCCCACTGTAGGTCGTCTTTTCATCTCTCTTAATAGGGTCTTTCATAGAACAAAAGTGTTAAATTTCAGTGTTTCCTGTGTAGGCAGGCTGTGCCCTGCTGTGTGTTACTCCATATTGTGTAGAATAGCAGCTTTCAGGCAATGGAAGAATAAAGTCATGTTACTGTAAACAGTAAGCTGTGTGGTGTATATGGTGTCAGTATCCATCACAAGACAAGAGAGATTAAAAAGGGAATGAAAAGATTTCACAAACTAGCGATAGTGGATTTTAGTAGATATTGAACGATTTTTTTGTTGTAATCTGACAAGCCAATTGGCTCTCTCAATTAGAGCTGAATATTTAGAAGCTGGGGATTATTAGTCTTCACATGTACAATACTGCTATAGTGTGTAGGTTACAATGGATAGACATCTTAGACCATGTTACCCTACACAGTGGAACGTTTATTTTAAGCAGGCACCAGGAAGTCTTGCAATTTGTTACTATAAGGTCAGAAAAGTCCTTTCTCTATCTTTCTGATAATTGGAACAAGTATCTCATCTCCAAGTTTCACTTCAAAGCAAATATTCTGACAGTAAGCTTACCCAATTTATTTGCATCACAGAACAAGTCTTATTTGTGTAGGATTGGGGATGGGAAAGAGGGAATTTCAGAAAGGAGGGGAGTTCTAGATGTGAAAGACAAAATGAAATGGGCACTTTAAGAGATGATTTTGTTCGGGCTACTGCAACAGAAAGTTCACTGAAGATCATCTCAAAGAAAAAGAAGCAATCCTAGGGTTTTGTGGAGGTAATTAAACAGGAAAGTCATCCATAAGGCATGAGAAGGATGGTTCTCACCTGGGAACATATGAGAGCAAGGCTGAAGGGGATTGTTAACTATTCCTGTCTATGAGGAGCATAGGGTGCAGATAAAGTTCAGCATTTTCATAGGCACCCCTTAGAAGGTGTTAGGCTTCCGGCTTCAGTACAGTTTCATATGCTATGTAAGACAGAGTATGGTGGGATGAGGTGGGTGGTAAAATGAATTTACCAGCACACAAAGAATATATGAAAGACAAAAATTTATTTAGATCGCTACGTACATTGTCAAGAGGGACAGCAAGCAAGTTGCCAAGACAGAAATTTCACCATGCTAACGGGGTGAAAAATTTTTTTTGATTCATTAATTTTCTTGGTACATTTTAGATCTATCTAATGATCACACTCATCATAGGGAATTTGTACATGATATATCTTGATTCTTATTTTTTCTCATTCCCCTCCCCTCCCTTCAACCTCTTTTTCCCTCCTTATTTACAAAAATTTTGTTTCCATGTTTTGCTTTTTCTCTTTTTTAACATTTTTCCTGTCTTCCTTTTCTCCTCCCCCTCACTAGTTCCCCTTCCCATTTGACATTTTCTTCCTATTTCACAATATCTATTATACACTTTGGTCCTTATTTATACATCTGGTTTCTCATATCAGAGAAACCACACAATATTTGAACGTGTGCATCCAATTTATTTCACGTAAGAGTATAGTCTTGAGGTGCATCTATTTACCTAGAAATGTTTCAAACTAAAATAAAATTTTAAAGAAGTGAATACAATAAAATCCTTTCCTCCCTGAGCTACTGATGTATCTTCCCCCAAAATATTAAAACATACAGATACCCTCCCTTACCTATGTCTAAAGAGCCTCTTATTTATTTATTTTTTGAGGCCTAAGCAGAGGGCCTTGACAATTTGCAATCTTGGTGTTCAACTTTAGTTACAATTCAGGTGTTCCTGGAAGATTAACAAAGAACAGGATGCCCTGGAAGTTGCATTTCTTTTTTTTTTTTTTTTTTGGTTTTTGTCCGGTACCGGGAACTGAACTCACGACCTTGCGCTTGCCAGGCAGGCGCTTTGCCACTGAGCTAAATCCCCAGCCCCAGCATTTCTAAGATAGCTACATTTGAGAACAATCTGTATCTCCCTACTTTCTATCTTCATTTTGCTCTTTATTTTTACTCTGAGTTTCTCATATAAGAGAAATTGTGCAATATTTAAGCTTGTGCATCTTCTTTACTTCGTTTAACATCATGGTTTACAGTGCATCCGTTTTCCTACAAATGACTCAAGTTTTTCTTTATGTCAGAGTAATATTATCATATTGTGTGTAAATAGCAATTATCATGATTTGCAGATGACATGATTCTCTACATATAAGAGTCAAAAATATCTACCAAAAAACTCTTAGAATTAATAAATTCAGTAAGTAGCAGGAAGCAAAATCAACATACAAAGGCCAACAGTATTCGTGTATACTAATAATGAACTCATTGAGAAAGATATTAGGGAAACATACCATTCACAATAGCAGGAAGAAAAATGAAATACTTAGGAACTAACTTAAGTAAAGAAGTGATGGACCTCTACAATAAAAACTACAATATTCTGAAAAAGGAAATTGAAGGGGACATTAGAAAATGGAAAGATATCCCCTGTTCCTCAATAGGCAGAACTATTGATACACAGATTTAACACAATCTCACTCAAAATACCAGTAGCATTCTTCATAGAACTGGGGAAAACAGTCCTAAAGTTCAAACAGAAGTGGGAGAGACCCACAATAATAAAAGCAATCCCATGAATTTACTTCTGTGTTGGTTTTTAGGCCTCATTACTGCAGTGCTTCATGGCAGTTCAGTAGGTGCTGGGCAGAAGTGTGTTATCAAAGAAGTTTGGGAGCTGAGAATATTAACCCTTTTGTCAGTACATTTTGCCCTTTTTATGGAAGAGTGAAGCTTCCTTGTAGAAGAATATTTCTAGACAATGCATATTTTTGTGAGCATCACTGATTAGATAGAACCAGCTGTTTGGAGAAGACTATTTTAGAGAAGATGTCCAAGTGAGGCTTTTATAAGGTGGTCATTTTAGAACAGAGAGTTGAATTCATTAAGTCAGTAAACTATGCAAAAAGTGTATCCCATACAGAACAGAAAATGTCAAGTTCATGAGGCAGAAATAATCATTTGAAAGTATATGAGACCACTCAAATAAGAATAAGAAGAGTCTATCTATTCCAAACTAATTACAGTTACAGGAGTCAGTGAGCACTGTTATTTACATTTGGCAGAGACTAGAACACTGGTAGAGGAATGGAGCAGCTTTGTCATGGGACAAAAGAATGATTTCAGATAACTTCTAATTGAAGACTGTGGACATGGGGAAGACTTGGGTAGGCTAACTAGAATTAGGACACTGTATTTGATTGGTCATAGGCTCATATTAGGCTTTCTCTAGTTGGCCCTAAGTTGGAAATGGGGCAAAAATTAGGGAAGCTGTTAGATATTCATTATTCCTGGCTGTTTTGGGCTGGTTAGTACAGAGATTATTGTTTGGCTTCCTGGATTGGTTGCTAGAGATACTAGACAGACTTCCTGCAAATCAGCCTTATAGGTAGTAAGTTGGCTTTTTAACTGGTTTCTGTAAGTTACACAATAGAGCTGTATATTCTGTCTCTGAAGAATGGTATGTTTATGTTTAAATATCACATTGTTTCTCTTGTGTGAGAAACCTACAATTTAAATAAGGACCAAAATGGATGGTAGATATTGGGAAGTAGGAAGAAAATGTTCAAATGGGAAGGGGAACAAAGGGGAAAGGAAGGGAATAGGGATAAAAGAACAAAAAAGTATGGAAGGAAAACAATAGAAAGAAAGTTTTGTAAAGGGAGAGGGGAAGAAGGCTTAAAGGGAAGTGAGGGGAATGGGAAAAAGGAATTAAAATACATTATGTACAGGTACAAATTCCCTATGATGAATGTGATCATTATGCATGACAAAAGTGTACCAATAAAATTAAAAAAGAATTATCTGAACAGCAGCAAGACTAATGTGGTTGCAGTGGAGGGGAGGGGAGAAGTAGCAGAAGCTGAGGTTAGATTGTGCCAGAGTAGACCTGGTAGGGCTTTGAAATCCATGATAATGAGTTTAGTTTCATTCCATTGTGATAGGAACCCGATATTCTCATCAGAATAATGAGAGCTTATTTAGTTTTTAAAGGTTACCTTGGATTATAGAAGCTATGAAGAGAAAAGAGTAAAGGCAAGGAGGACACTAAGCAGGCCACAGCCATTGTTTAGGTTTGAAAGGATAACTGTGGAAGAGGTAGGTGGTAAGAAGTGGTGGATTGTTTGAACACGATTGGAAGGTACAACCAACAGAATCTGCTGATGGGTTAGACGTATAAGAGGGAGATAGAGAGACAGAGAGAGACAGAGACAGAGAGAAAACTCAAGAATATGTGAAATGCTTTGACCTTAGCAATGGTGCCATTACTGAGATGAAGAAAACTGTGAACTCTTTTATGGTCCTTCATTAAATGATTATAGGTAACAAGCCTTAAAGTGGTCCATTTTTAAGGCAAAGTAGCTAGCTTTTAATGGAAAATTACTAGCAGCTAAACTTGCCCATGAAAACATGAAATAGTGAAAAGCTGCAAAGTCTAAGCACCTGGAAGACTGATAAGCAAACAGGATGTTGGGAGAGGGACAAACTGACTAGTAAGTCTTTGTTGACAAATACAGAAATAAGCCGGCGAGGGAGAGAAAAATGCCCTGTAAGGACATAATGAAACTTAAATGATGTCTGGGTAGACTATACACCCACTTGCCTTATGTCTCCCAGTTGATTCCTTGGGTCTGGGCAGGTGAGGGACTTCTCACATCATGTCTCTGTATTCAGCTTATATATACTGCTTGAGAATAGGGATAGGGTGTAGTCAAGTTTTTCTTCTATCATGCTTATTAGAGGATTACATACCAGAACAGACTTAAATGAGTATTGCTGACTAACTCTGCTAAATGAAATAAAGTAAAGAATACATTTTGATGGTAGGCCACCATGCTGTTTCTAATTGGGGTGCTTCTATTCCCCCTTCTTGATACATATTCCTGTAAAAGAAATGCAGAATACTTAGGAAATCTGTATTTTCCCTTAAGGGGTAAATTGAACTGCTTATTGATTGTAGTGAAAATAGGTAAATGAAAAAACTGGAGATAAAAGAATACAGATATTTACATGCATTTGGATACAGAGTGTTAAGAAAGCTACTTTGCACATATTACTCCTGAAGGAAAGAGATTAGTACCTATTAGAAAATTACAAATTATAGATTGGATATAAATCTTATAGTTGCATTTTCATTGTAAAGTATTGTGAAGTGCTCAGGTAAGGAAAATTTTCTGCTGGGATTTAAACATGTCTTTTTTGCTTTTTGTAAGCTTCCAAATGCAACATAGGAACGTTTTATCCCCTTATTCTACATGATACTCCTATTAATCACAGTGTTATGTAGAAATACAAAGGAACAGTAATGCTTGGTTAGCAGTGGAATTTGCAATGCAAATCAAGTGATGCATATTCAATTGTCCCTGCTTCAGAGACTCATTATTATCACATTAGTCATTACTGTGTAACTACCTTGTTTTGATTAATTATATACATGAATCCAATATAAATGTGCATAGCTGTCATGAAAGTTTCCTTCCATTAAATTTCAATGACATAGTTATCAGTGGATTTAAATTTAGCTTTTAAATGGTTCTTTCCCTAATTACCACATGCATTTGAATACAACATCTGTTGTTATCTACATTTTCATTTTTCTACTTTAAGATTATGCTACAGTATTGAGTTTGTGACATCACCAACTTCTATAGAAACTTACTACAGTAACAGTAGCATGTATGTAATTTGTAAATGACCAAGCAAATTGCATATGCAGTTTAATAAATGATGAAGCAAAGTGATAAACTGATAAAAAGTAAGTGGAGTCATTCAACCTTAAATACCTACTAGCAAATGAAAAAGATTTTAACTTGATTCTGGGAGCATATGCTAGACAGAAGCATTTTTCATATTCCAAATTTATTATGATTATCTTTCTTTTCCACATATAAAGTAAAATACTACAAGTTAAAGCTCTACTAAATTATAAATTTTCAAATTTCAACATTTGAACATTGAGGAAGAGGTAAGTTAGTGAATATATAAAGAACAGTATTAGTATCACGTTTAGGCCACGTACGTTAGCAATGTGTTTACTAAAAAGAGTCACCTACTGTTAGACTTTCCCCGTAATGACAAATAAAATGATCATGCATCTGTCTTTTTTATGTATCTTAGGCCTAGCTATGGGTTACCAGAATTAACTGCATCTGGTTGGAATAGTGTAGGTCAGGCAGGTCATGAAGTTACTTGTCTTCCCTGAACAAATGTAGCTGTAAGCATCCAAGATAGTGTAGTATAAGAGTAAAGATACAATATTTAGCCATGCCCTCACTCATCCAATATTTTTAAGCACCTACCATGTGCAAGGTTTTGTGCTAGTCATTTTGGATGTAGAAGTGAATCTTTTTCTCCAGAGAGCTCAGGAGTATAAAAATGAATGAATTGCAATATCGGGATTAAAGCAAGATAATAAGGAATTATCACCACTGAAGTCAGATAGAGGAAGTAGTACATGACTAACGTCTAAGTGGAAGACTCAAGGACAGTAATAGTCCCGGATAATGGGCATAGACCAGGTACATTCGAAGGGTAAATGATGGGGTACTAAGGCTATAATGGTGGAAGGAGCTTCCCAGACAGAGGGAGCAGAGTGTGATCTAGCTGGAGTGTACTGTGAAAGTGAAAGGAATGGGGGATACAGATCAAGAGTAATAAGCAAGATGATGAAAAGTTTTGTACCTCGTGCTATAGATTTTGAACTAATATGTGATTATACTACAGTAACAAGCTGTATACACACACACACACGTACACACAGGGCTACCAGACATATAAAGAAACCTTGTACCGTTAGAGATACAGACACAATTTGGTAAGTTTTATATATGCGTGTGTGTGTAAATATATGTGTGGTCATGAAACTATCCTCGCAATCAAAATAACGGGCATATATATAACTTGAAAAGGCAGTTTTTTGTAGTTTTCTCTTCCATGACCAAGTACAGAATGATCTATTTTCTGTCACTACAGATTTGCATTTTCTGAAGTTTTGTATAAATGGAATAATGAACATGTGTTGTCTTTGGTCTGCTATCTTATATGTAACATAATTATTTTGTGATTCATCATTGTCACTATGTGCATCGATAACTCAGTTCATTTTTTGACTCAACAATGCTTCATTGTATATACATCATAATTTATTTATCTGTTCTTATATTGATGGATTTTGGGGATGTTTCCAGCTTTTGATTATTACAATTGTAGCTTTTGTAAATATTCTTGTAGCAGTCATTGTATAGATATGCTTTGCTTTGCTTTAGTCTTGCAGAAACACCTTGGAGAGGACTACATGGATTATATAGTACATATATATTTAACTTTGTAATAAAATGTCAAACTTTGTAATAAAATGTCAAACTTTTTGCAAAGTGGCTGTCCTATTTTATATTCCCACTAGTAACATGAGAATTCTTGGCACTCCAGTCTTTGCTAACAGTATGGTCACTTGCTTGTTTGTTTGTTTAGTACTGGAGATTGAATTTAGGGCCTTCACATTGAGCTACATGTCCGGCAATTTTTACATTTCTTATTTTGAGACAGTGTTTCACTAAGTCACAAAGTTGACCACACTGGGCAACTATCCTCCTGCATGAGCTGCTCAGAGAGCTGGGATTACAGACGTGTGCCACCACACTTGCCTATTAACTTTTATTTTTGTGGTACTAGTGATTGGACCCAGGAACTCATGCATCTTAGGCAACAGCTCTGCCACTGAGACTCATCCCCAGCTGCCAGGCTTTTTTTTTTAATGTCTGTATTTTAAGTGGTTTTGGTTAATTGTAAAATTGAGAAAAACGAACAGAGATTTCTCATTTATCTCTTGCCTACTTCATCCGAATACTCTCCCCTATATTCAGTGTCCACCACTACAATGACGTATTTGTTAAAACTGATGAAGCTACACTAACATATCACTTTTACCAAAAGACTGTAGCTTATATTAGGGTTCACTCTGGGTATTGTAGATTTTATGGGTTTGGATGAATGAGATTACAGTATCATACGGAGGCATTTCTCTGCAACCCATGCAAACAGTAAATGTTTTATTGTCTCCATAGTTTCTTTTCTAGAATGTCATACTTGATGTGATCTAAATGTATATCCCCCTGATTCAAGTGTTGGAAACTCAATCCCCAAAGCAAGCATTGGGAGATGGAACCTTTGGTGAGGTGTTTACCTCTGCTTCAACAAATAGATTAATGCTGGTATAAAAAGGCATTTTTGCTCTTTTGCTTTTCTATTTTTTGCCTCTGCTGTGAGGGCACAGAATTCCTTCCAGAGAATGCTGTGTTCAAAGTGCCACTGTAGAAACAGATTGGAACCTCAGGAGACATGCAATTTGCCAGTACCTTGATCTTTGAATTCACTGTCTCTAAAACTAAAATAGATTTATGTCCTTTATAAATTATCCAGCCCCAGTTAGAGGAGTACAAAACAAAGAAAAAATGGTACTATAGAAGTAGGATGTTGCTATAACAAACACTGGAAAAGTGGAAATGGCTTTGGAACTGAGTAATGAGTAGCAGTTAGAACAATTTTAAAGTGCAGCCTAGAAAAAGCCTAGAATTCTGGGAATGAATTATTAAGGATGATTTTGGTGAAGGCTCAGGAAAAAAGGGCTGTGGAAAAAGCCTCAGTCTAAGTGGTCACAAACAGAATGTTGGTAGAAATAAGGACATTCTGATGAGGGCTCAGATGAAAATGAAGAACAAGGCATCAAAAGTCAGAACCAGAGACATCATTGCTACAAAGTAGCAAAGAACCGGGCTGAATTATGACAAAATTCTAGGACTTTATAGAGGGCAGAATTTAAAAGCAATGAACTAGGGTATTTGGCAGAAAGATCTGTAAGTTGCAAAGCATTCAGGGTGTTGCATAACTTCTTTTAACTGCTTATAGTAAAATGGAAGAATACAGAAGTGACTTACAGATCAAATTCAAAATTAAAACAGGAACAGAATGTAGAAACTTGAAAAATTCTCAGCATAGTCATCTAAAAAAATTTCAAAAGTGTGCTTAGAAGAAAAAACCAAGAGGTGGCTAAGCGACTAGTTGTGTGGCTAGAACAAAGCCTTGTGTTAGTAATGAAGACAATGGGTGCGGGATCCTAAAGGTATTTTAGAGATCTTCAAGGCTGCCCTAGGACCTTGGAGCTGCTGCCCCAGGATCCCTTGGGTCTTTGCTCCCTGCACTCCAGGGCAGTGTTTCTCAGCTGCTTCAGCTCTGGGTGGAGCAAGCTAATCGCATCCACGTAGGTGCAGAGAATGCAAGAGCCGGGGAGATGTGAATTTCTTTGCCTAGATTTCAAAGGATGTCTTGGAGAGCCTCTAGGCCCAGGCAGAAGTAGAACCGCTATAGAAAGCCCCAAGTGGGCAATGCCAGTGGAACTGAGGGGTTAGAGCCAATGCAGAGAGCCTTCTCTAGAGCAACACTTGGTGGGGCCACAGGAGCGGAGATACTCTCAGAGATCCCAGCGCCACCAGTATGTAGTGCCCTGCTGCAAATGCAGCAGGCTTGTGAGCTGATCTATGGGCTGTGACAAGAAAAGAATGGAGTTAAGACTGCCCAAAGCATAGGGGCCCAAAACCTATCCCAGGATAGGCAGAAGGCAAGACATGAAATCAGAGAAAATTTTTTTCAAATTCTAAGACTTAATGTTTTTTGCCTTCTTTTCTTTGGGCTTATTTGGAACCTGTTGCTCTTCTTTCCTATTATGGAATAGAAACGTCTAACCTATGCCTGTCTCCCAGTTGTATTTTGAAAGCACATACTTGTTTGATTTTAGAGGTTAAAAGCTGGACGGAAATTTGCCTTGGGATGAATCTTGCATTTGAGTTTCACCCATATCTGAAATATATGAAATTTTGAACTTCAGATTTTAAAGTTGAAGCCGGCATGAGTTAAGCTACTGGGAGGTATTGGGATAGAGGGAACATACTTTTGAGATATGCTGCTTTCTGGGCAAGGGATATAGCCCAGCAGCACATGTGCCTACATGGCAAATGTAAGGTCCTGAGTTCAATTCCCGGTACAAAAAAAAAAAAGAGATATGCTGCTTTCACTTAGTACTATGTATTTAAGTTTCCACTGAATACTTTTAAGCCCTGATAGCTCATTTCTTTGGAGCTCTGAATACTACTCCATTGTCTCTATTGTACCAGAGTTTATCCATTAATTTATTGAAAGATGTCATGGTTGCTTTCAAGGTTTGGCAGTTTTGAATAAAACTGTTATAACAATCCATGTGCACTTTTGTATTTTGAGTTCCTTTGAATCCACAGAGTTCAGTGCTGGATTGAATGGTTAGAATGTTTTAGTTTGGCAAGAAACTATCAAACTGTCTTCTGAAGTGGTAATACCATTTGGTATTACTACCAGCAATCAGGAGAACTTCATTTCATTGTTCTACATTCACACCAGTATATGGTGTTTTCAGTATTCTAGACTTGAACCATTCTAATGGATGTATAGTGGTATCTCATTTTAACTTGCATTTTTCCTTATGAGAAATAATAGTGTCTTTTCATAGGCTTATTAAACACTTGTATGTCTTCTTTGCTGAGATGACTGTTAAGGTCTTTGACCCATTTTTAAAATTTGAAAATTATTATTATTATTAGTGCATATTGCTCCCAAGATTCATTTCAGTAAGATGGTAGATGCATTTTACATATCTTGATCTTTTTTATCCTATTACTCTCTTTGCCTTTCCTCTCCCTCACTCTGATCCCCTCCTCCATCTCCAGTAATTTACCTACTGTATTCCTATCATCTGTGCTTTATTTACTTATTTACTAAGTTTATCATATAACAGAAAATATGTAGAATTTCACTTTTTGAAATGGTTTATTTCTCTGAAATTGATAGGCTCTAGTTCTCTTCATTTTCTTGCAAATGATATGATTTCATTCTTCTTTATGGCTGAATACTACTCCCTTGTGTAAGAATGCCACATTCTTTTAACCATTCATCTGCTAATGAATGTTGTGAATTGCATTTGGCCCATTTTTCAACTGAGTTGTTTGGTTTCTTCTTTTAACAATATTTTAATTGACATGTAAACATTGTGCATATTTATTGGATACCATATGATGTTTCCATACATGTATACATCATATAATGCTCTAATCATGGTGAATATATCTATCTCCTTATTTATCGTTTATTCATGCTAAAACATTAAAAATCCCTTATTCTAGAGTTTTAAAATGTAAATGGATGTTATCATTATCTGTAGTCACCCTGCTGTAAAGTAGAACATCAAAACTTATCTCTCTTGTGCCTTTTGGATTTTATTTACTCTTTCAGGTTCTTACACTAGGGAGACAATACAATGTTTACAAATGTGAGTCTGATTTATTTCACTTATGAGGATGATCTCTAATTGCATCCATTTACATATAAAAGCCTCAAATTTATCTTGCTTTATAGCTAAGTAATACTCCATTGTATAAAATTACCACAGCTTTTCTATCCATTCCTCAGTGGATGGGCATTTGAGTTGTTTCCAAGATTTAGCTATTATAAATTGTACTTCTATAAACATGGGTGCACATATATCAATGTGTTATGATGTTTTCAATTCTTCTGGAAAAATACCCAGAAGGGGAGTAGATGGGTTTAATGGGACCTCTAATCCTAGTTTTGTGAGGAATCTCCACATTGATTTCCACATTTAACCTTTCTAAACCTATTCAATTTGTCATAGATAAAATGGGGATGATTGTAAGGCCTCCTTCGAAGGCTTGTGTTAAGTTTAAATAAGAATGCATGTAGATTATTAAACATAAAGCTTGAAACAAAATAAATATTCTAAATACATTAGCAATTAGTACTGTTATTCTGTGACAGATATGGCCTTAGTCTGTAACTGTTTTAACAGTATTGTCCACGGCAAGAAAATCTGCCCTATTTGGGGCAATATCTGTAACTAGAAACACAATGAGCGAAATTCTTTCCCTTTTCCCCTTCAAGCCTAGGAGTATTTATCGATTCTTACTATTGCTAGTCCCCGAGTGTTTTGTCATTTCTTGTTGGCCCCTTAATTCTATCCACCCCTTTGTAAATAGTCCCTCCATTAAAGGTTCTTTACTCACAGTTTTTTGAGAAAGCTACTGTCTTCTGCCAGGACCATGACCAGCACAATCTTGTACCTGTACTTGATAACTCACGCTTGTTCACAGCAGCCTCTCAGGACTCTCTTTTGGACCTGCACATGCATTGCTCTAATTTTTTCTGACTTCCATTGGCCCATTTTATTTCTTATTTATAATTCTGCTTCTAACCTTTGTTCTTAAAATTGTATTTGATCTCCCATCTTGGAATCTTACTTCTTCTATCAAGGACTTTGGCTGTGACTTACTCTCCCATTTCTTCCCATTCCAAGTATAACTGGGGACTCTAATTTGAGAACCCTTAAGCCCAATCTTTTCCATCTTGCTTAACAAGTGACTAGCCCTCTAAAATCAAGGGAGCATGTATGGCATATTCTACATTGCATTATGGTCCTTCTTTTCTTGGGGTACTCTACAATCTACCTGTAGGCAATTCGATCCATTAACTCTTCCGAAATTAATGTCTCCAGGCCAGACTTATCTTCTACATTCCAGACCCCTTACTTGACTGCCTACTTACCTTCTGCATTTGGAAATCTCAAAGCTACTTCAAACTAAACATGTCTCAAACTGAGTGCATCTCTCCCTTGACTTGGTTAGCTTCTATTATTCTCTGAGCAAAGATAGTCCCCAGACCCTTGTTCAAACTAGAAACCTTATTCTAGACTATTCCTTTGTACTTGCCCTAATTTTCCAAATCATCAAATAATATGGATTTTATAACCTAAATCTATATCAAAGCTATCCACTTCTCTTTATGTCTACCCACTACCCCTTGATAAGTCTGAGGCATTGCATCTTTCTCTTAAATTACTCCCATAGCCTCTTTAGTGGTCTTACTGCAACTTCTCTTGGCCCTCTTCAATCCATTCTCTATACTGCCACCAGATTTATATTTTTTATGCTTATAAACATGATAGAAATCTATAGCATTGGAACAATGCCTTACATGTCCTAGTCCCTGTCAACTTTTCCAGCCTTCTGAAGAGTTATCTCCCCCACTCACTCTCCTTCAACTATGCAAAGTTCATTTGACCTCAGAACCTTTACACATAATGTTATCACTATGGCATGGTCTTACTCTTATTTTCCTCAGTCATTAGATTTTAGTTTATTTCAAGTGAAGTCTTCCTTGCTACTCTAGGTCAGATGAAGCACCATCTCCTATCTCTCTCTCTCTCTCTCATATATATAAAAGCACCATATACATCTTTGTAACCCAGTGTTCTTGCTATTATGTGGTTGGTGTTGGTGTTGTATATCCCCCTAGGCTATAAATGTCACCATGGGACAGACTATATTCTGAAAAACACATACTAAATGAATAAATGAATGAATGAGTGAATGCAATGTTTATTCAGATTGTAAACTTTTTGATTGCAAACTTTAGATCTCTACACAGCCTTGCCCAGAACATTGTGTAATCTATATTGCTTTTTCTTTTCCATGTTCATGTATGACTTAATGAATAAATACTTGATGTGAAAATGAATTGGGATACCTAAAATCACTCATAATTCTTCAAAAGTTTCTTCACTTGCATTTAGTTGGTTTTTGCTTTTGTTTTTCATTTTTTGAGACAGTATCTCACTATATATCCTAGGCTGGTCCTGAACTCACTATGTATCACAATCTGGCCTCAAAATCACTGTGATCCTCCTGCCTGAGCCTCCCAAGTACTGAGATTACAGGCATGTACCACTACACCTGGTCACCTGAATTTATTATGTGCATTTCCTTTTCCTACTCTACATATATTCCATATTTTTGTCTCTTTTCCTACAAGGATAACAATTCATTCTTTTTGGCTAGAAGAAATTTCTCTAGTCAGAAATTCATTCCCTTTTGATGTCATACTATTTACTGTAGAGCACAAATGTAATTGCTGTGTACTCTTAAAACACTATAGAATTTTAAATAAGTACACTATTTTTACCTAAGAGGTAGTGTTCCTATTTCTAAGGGTGGAGAAGAGATGACAGTCATGCATATGAAGAACAGCATTGACTGTGAACATTAAATCATATATCAGATAATTTGGATTTACATGTTGGTTATAGTCCATTTACATTTCTCCGCATTGCTATCAGTAATGAAAGTTAAATCGCAGGATCTGCCTTTGTATAAACTTTCCCGGTCTTTTAATATATCTTGCTGCACCTATTCAGTTATCTGAAGAGATGGCAGAATTGTGCTCATTTGCTTTGAATTGCTGAACATGGGGAGATATTCACCCATAGAACTCAACTGTTGTTTGCAGAACTTGGAGTGTTATACAAGAGTTTGAAAACATCTTTTTAGTGCTCACAAAGCAAAGTGTGGTGAAGTGAGTACTAAACCAGGAGGACAAAGACTTGCAGTGTAATCTGAAATCTGCTTCTATGTAACCATGAATGCCGCTTAGATCTCTCTGGGGTTGTGCCCTCTTTTGTAAGACAGACTATCATACTTGCACAGGATTGCTGTGAGGATCAAATGAAGAAAGTACAATAGAAGGTATATTTCAAAATACCCTACAGTGAAGATTGGCATGATACACACCAGATCTCACTCTCCCTTCAGGTCACCCTCACTGACCGCTGGCAGTCATTCATTTTCTCACATTTTATTGTTAATCAAACTGGTGAGCATTAGACAACAAGAAAAAATAATGAGATCTCAAAATAAGTCCTGCAAAATATGTAGTGGTTACTATTTATATTGGGATGAAGAAACAAATGTAAAATTCTTTACATTTTTAGAACAATAGATTTTTTGTTTTCAGCATTTATTATTCAGGGATCAAAAATAACATGCTAAATATTAATACAAAAATGTTTTTGTTTTACATAATATGAATCTACTTCAAATACAATTTTCAAGAAACAACCCCATTTTTCCTGTAGATGTATTTTACAATTTGTTTAAGAAGTTCTTTTGGGGGCTGGAAATTTAGCTCAGCAGCACAGTGCCTGCCTGGCAAGTGCGAGGTCGAGAGTTCGATTCCCGGTACCAGAAAAAAAAAAAAGAAGAAGAAATTCTTTTGTACAAATGCGGGTGAATAAAATGTATTACTAAATATAGCCATTTAAATGCATTAAATGGACCCCTCCTACCTACTTAGTAAGTATGGTGGGATCTGCCATGGTCAAACTCAGTTATGAGTCCAAAGTTTCAGACTTGGTGTGAATGGAGTGGTTGTGCTGGATGAATCCATCTTTACTTGATTTACCTTAGTATCTGCTGCCAAACACATATTTCACATTATACTTTGTTTTATAAACCCATGATTCTGAAATTTATGAAATATACATTTTTCGAAATTGAATTACTTTAAAATATGATGGAGTTTCCATTTAAAATAATTTGTATGGTAATTCTTTGTATTAGATTGAGTTATATTACATTGCTGATATTTGAGCATTTTTGGACTACAAAATGTCAATTTGACATGCTCAATGTAATAAAAATGAAGCATCTTTGGCTTTGTCTTAAAACAAAGTCTATCTAAACCTACCTGTTTATATACAGGTGAAATTTGGGGGAAGAGTAGGATGGGGCAGTCAACATTTTGTACAGAATGATAAATTCAAATTATGCCCACTGGTTACTGTAGCTGACACTTTGAGTAGTAGTATATGTCAATTAATACATTTGGAGTATGATATATTTTAATATAAATAGAAATTTTTTTTTTGCAGTTTGTTACCATTAAAACATTCAGGTTATTTTCCTAAAGATTAAATGCCACATGAGTAACCAAAATAAAACGTCAGTTTAAATTATTTCCATTTATGTTACCACTGGAAATTGTGGGAGTTACATTGCTATTTTAGCCTAATCGGTGCTGTGTGTTTTTAGTGAACACTCAGGAAAGATCTACATCCCGTGGGATAGTTGTGATTAAAAAGGATAGTTGTTTTCCAGGTGAGTGACCTGATCATAAATTAGGTATCATCATCTAAATCAGTGATTACAGGAAATTTTAATCTCCTCAAATTTGGCGGGGGAGATCAGACAGGGAGGGAGCAGATTTGCAGTCTGTATCTTCATGAGATTCAGCAGTGATGCATCGAGTATCTTCCTATTTGCTGCTGTTTGAAAATGTAATCAGTTTCTTCATTTGTCCAATCACTAACTTCTCAACTGTAAAGTGCATTCAAATACTGTGGGCACAAAAAGGAGAAGCTGGAATGAGGGGAAATACATGTCCTTAAGAAGTTCTGGGGTGTACGGTCAGCCTTTGATGAAGTCCATGTATGGCTGCCAAGAGTTAAGGTTTTTAAAAGTCCTTGGCATCTGTGTGTTGAACAAAGACAACCCAAGCCACCTAAGATATAATAATGTAAGAGTCACTTTGCATTTTAGGAAACATAAAGCAAAAGGGGAACTGTATACCTTATTCGAGTCTTAGTCTGCCTGCTAATTTGTTCTGAACGGTGCAGAATGCACAGATGTAACAGGTGTGGCAGAGTCTACCTTGCTGCTAAGTTTAGCTCTGCATATGGGGATTTCACACTTTTCAGCCCCTTGGAGAGGGGAGCATTGGCAAATGAGTATAAAAGTGGAAAGCACTTGGGAATTTCACCACCACACTACATTTAGATCAGAGTAAAAGGGCTAATCTAAGTCGGTTACAGTGGTAGATGCGTTGATTTCACATCCATTCCACTTTTCTCTTACCACCACTGCAGTTCCCTGTGGAGCACCCTGTGAATTTGATGACAACCTTTTAGGTACAAAGAATGCCTGCTTTTTGAGCATGTAGACTCTAACATAGGTGAACTAGTTCTTTGGTGGCAAAACTGCCCCTGGCTTTCTGATTTCTGTTTTGCAAACAGTATTCATTTCCTTTGGTTTCTCTTTGGAAATTTAATTTAAAAGAATCAAATTATCCCCTACTGACATACTAGTGTGACTTATCTGAATGAAATTTTTCAAAATATATTTTTCCTGCAGATAATAAATGGTCTTTTGGCAGGGATGAGGAAGGGAAGAACATTTTTGGGGAAAGACAAATATAACATTTGAGGACATTTATCTCAGTAAGGATTTGTTGGAGGGTGCTGTATAATCCTTTCCTCCCTTGTTACTCTTTGTTATACCCAGACCTAAGAGTCTAGCAATGACTATCTGATCATTTTTTTCAGCAAAACAAACAAAAATCCAAAAGCAAACAAACAAAAAAATCCTACAACAAACCTTGAGATGCAGAAAGCAGGAATGTCTCATCCAAAGCCAAAATCATTCAATGACAGAATATCAAAATTATTTCATTTCTCCTTTAAAGTACAATTAGATCTTTTTGTCAAGGCCACATTTTGACAAAGTTCTTATTTGTGTGCAATTTAATCCTGGAGTGTGAAGGGGAGGGTGGGAAAGGTGCTCATGTATGATGTAGAATTCCTCGTCGTGAGAACATTTTGACATAATTTTCTCTTGATATGGGGTCAGTTTATCATTCCACCTTTTCATTATACATCTGTTAGTAAAATATTAATAATACAGATATAATATATGCATTGTTTTCTTACTAGATGTGTTTAACTTATCTTCTGGAAGGCTGCTCCTTACATTGAAACAGTTTCTTTAAATCTCTTGTTTCATTTGAGACAAATTTGATGGGCTAAGATGATGAAACCGTTGCTCTTTTGGGAAAGGGATAGTGATCTTCTGTTAAACTCTCACAAGGTTTAGCTTCATGTCAACATAGGCGATTCTTTAGGGCCAAACTGATGAGTTAAAATTTGTCTTTTTCTTGTGATGCCCTCTTGAAGCACTCATACCTTCAAAGGGAAATTCTCCTTGTTTGTTCTTAGAGCTTCCAGGGATCTTGTATTTCTAACAATGGCATCATATGAATTTCTGTGGTCTGAGGTTTGTTGAAGGCCATGCGCTCTTTGGTTGCTATGGAAACCTGCCCTCCCAACCAGCTGTCCTTTCCTATATTCTTTTCAAAGAGTGAGTCTCTGACCTCTTACATATCCCACAAGCAGAGTCAAGCTGAACATGAGCAGTTTGTTGTTACACGGGAAACTTCCTGTAGGAAAGCAAGCTCTCCTGCACATCATTGTACAAGGGGTCAATCAGATCCACTAAATCTCACTCTCATTCTGGCTTTAAGGAGTGGGGATTCGACTCTGCATCTCTACATCTGTAAATTGCGGGACACTTTCTGTGCTTTCGGAGGAGATGGGGGAGATGACATGTTTGAGCCGAAGGAGCATTGTGAAGAGCAGGATGAGGAGAATGGCCAGAAGGCTCAGGAATAAACCCACGTACATGTACAGGTTGGAATACTTGTCCGAAGTGGTGTCAACCTCTGTGGCCAGAGTGGGAAAATGAGCCCTCCCAGTGAGATTTCCATGGTACTTAAATTGCAGCTCCGTCATCACTCGGTACTTAAGTTGACAACTCTTTGATTTCTATTGCCTTTGTGGCATTCCAGGTCACTTATACTGTCTCTGAATATACTTGTGTTCTAACAATCCGATACAAACCAGTCACTCTGGAAGTGAAATTATAGTGCACAGAAAAGAAAATAATAATGTTCTAAATTGGTAATTTCTACATGCTCTCTGTCCTCTAGCACAGTAGGCACCTCCCTCCCAAATAGACGTTATCAGAATTTCTTAATCAATTAAAAACAGATCTTTAAAAAATAGATCTAGAAGTAAAGCTTTATTTCTCACTCTGCTACTCTTATACTGATTAAGTGTGGTGAAACTGCTTTATAATACTGGAATGGGGACAAGAGTCTCTTAGAGTATCATATCAGACTTTTACTCTATTTTGGTAGAGGGGAAAAAGGGATCCCTCTTATCTACGGCCTGTCTGTATGTGTGGACTAATTACATGAATGTAATTGGGTGTTTCGGTGAGGAGACCTTCTAAAGGCATTTACATATTTCTGGGTCATTATGTCTGAGTTTTCACCCCTACTTGTCTGTCTTTCTGAATCGTCCCTAAGGATGGAGACGAAAGTTCTTGCCCAACTGCATAGCTTAAGGGCTGTAAGTCTAGAGGACATGAATTTTCTACAGCCTTCTTGATGTCCCTCACTGTAGGTTGGAGGGGAAATGCTGTTGGACCCGGTAATTCTCAGATGGAGGAGGTCTTAGAGATGCTCATAGCAGTAGGCCTAGGTTCAGAAGATTTGGCTTCTAAGATTCTTCAACAGACTTATTTTCCTGGAAATTAAAAAAAAAAATCGAAGATAAAATATTCAGGTCTCTAAGAGAAATGGATGAAAATATATTTTGAAATAGAAATGAACATGGTTTGCTACAAGCAAGTTAGTTTTAAAATAATGTAATTTTCCATAATTTTGAATCTCTTTTTTGTGCATATGTTGTCCTGGGGATTGAACAAAGGCCTTGTGCATGCTAGGCAAGTGCCCTACTTCTGAGCTATATTCTCAGTCATTTTTGCTTTTATTTTGAGAACAAGGTCTTGCTATGTTGCCCAGGCTGGCCTGGAACTGGATCCTCCTGCCTCAGCCTCCCGAGTGACTGAGACTGTAGAGGTGTACCCACCATGCTTGGCTGAGTATCTTTTCTCCTTACACAGGAAATAGCTATTAAAAGGTTAAAGAAAAATCCTGATCACTAAACAGCAATTAAAAACTAGGCTAAGTTAGGACAGTGTTTTCTGTACTAATGGACCATAAGATTCACCTGGGGTAATCTTAATATGCAAAAACTGGGTTATAAACTAGACTTTTGAATCATAATTTTCAAAGTAGGGACCTGGGCACCACTTTAAAAATTCAGATTTTATTGAACTGGGATGGACCCCAAATGTTGTTATTTTTTAAAAACTTCCCAAGTGCCTCTAAATTGCAACCAGGACTGAGAACACTGATCTGGCTTAACCAGGAAAGCCTATCACTGAAACAAAGTAGACCTAAATTTAAGAGTTTATCAATCCCTGGGTTCCAGTGCCAAATTGGACTTTAATGTGTCATGGAATATTTAAAAATGCAGGTTTCTCCCAATTTTGCTTTTGTTCTCTCTCATTTAGGTCTGCAAGGTAAGAACATGTATTATTTTCAGTATTTGTAGGCCAGAAGGAATTGAGAGTCTATGTTTTTGCTGAGCAAAACAGCATCCTTCATTATTAGACAAGATAGACCCTTGTCTTTATTGGCAAAAAAAAAATCCAGTGTGAAAAATGGTCA
This sequence comes from Chinchilla lanigera, assembly GCF_000276665.1. Lineage (NCBI taxonomy): Eukaryota > Metazoa > Chordata > Mammalia > Rodentia > Chinchillidae > Chinchilla > Chinchilla lanigera. The sequence continues at coordinate 4,228,754 of NW_004955490.1, forward strand.
ACCATTTACTGTTGAAGTTTCTCAAAATGATTTACCTTGCCATTCCAAACATTAATTTCAAATAAAATGAACAATGTAAAGCACCATCACCTGTCACATTTCTGTGTGCAATTGTAGCAGATTGCTGACAATGTAGCTTAGTTCTGTCTCTTGTTAACACACTCAAGGAGAGTTAATAGAAACAGCTCCAACAATCTCATTACTCTTCCTATCATCTTTAATTTTGCAACTAGCCTGGAGCACTTCAGTTTAAATTTTATATTCCCCACTCTACATTACTATATTTTCTGTAATCTGCATGTCTTTAGTCTAATTAGTTATGAGGTGTGATTAAAATGCATGGTGACATTTAAATTTTTAAAAAAATTATTACAGTAAAAGACACATTGCCCCTAATATCTACCTCCCCCAAATACTTGCCTTTACTTTAAATACACTTATCCCTTTGTTTTTACGACTTTCTGAAGAAATTCCGGAAGTCTTCTTTTGTAAGTGTCTTTAAAAAGTACAATTAAAAAGTATAGTGAATGCTGTTTCTGAGTGCCATTCAAAGGAAATACAAGCTCTTAAAAAGTCTGGGACTCTGCCCCCTGCAGCCACCGCGGGAAGGGGCCTAGGACTCAGGAAGCCTAGGTTCTCAAAACATTTTAATGTTTTTCAGCTTTACTGAGGTGCAATTGACAAGTAAAAATTGCATATATTCCCCCCAAAAAACCCTCAAAACAACCAATCTGGTGTGTCCTCATGGGCCCTTTTGACTAAATCTGGCACTGTGCAATTTCTGGCTCTTCTCCAATGTCAAAATGACCGTAAAAGGTAAACATTTTGAATAGATTCAGAACATTGAATTAGCCAGGACAGCACAACTAAAGGTACTCATGAAAAAGGACTTCCAAAACTACTTAGCAAATGGCAAGAATGATGTAATAAGTATGTTTGAAGTGAGGGGGAGGACTCTGAGGAGGAATTAGCAACAATGTGTCTCTTACTGTAATTTTTTTAAAAAATTAAACATTCAACATATAATTCAGTCACAATTCCTGTTGCTCCTATCAACCCTAGAAAGCCAATTTGTTTGGAACAAACAAGACCAAAGGCAGGGTTTCTCTTTCTATGCTTTCTGGACAAATGGTGTAGGATGCTATGCTTCAGGGTACCTCCATTTTGATTTTTGTTTTTTTTTTGGCAGGGAGAGATCAAGGTCCAGGAATATGCTTTTTTATTCAGTTCTTTATACACAGAGCATTGAGCATTTATTGATTTTTCTCTCCAGAAAGTCCATCTGAAGAATTTGGCTAATCTGTTTTTTGATTGTTTGGAAGTCCTACTTTTTAAAAGTATTTACACTAGTGTTATTGGTTGAATTTTATGGCCCAAAAAGATATCTTGATGTCCTCCCCCACCCAGTACCTGTGACTTTCATCTTATTTGGAAGTAAGTTCTTTGCAGATGTAATCAAGTTAAAATGAGGTCACTAGGTTAACTCCACTCTACTGACTGGGGTCCCTCTAATCCAATGACAGAGTTACCCAATGAGAAGACAGAAACAGATTGGAGTGATGTATCCATAAGCCAAGGAATGCCAAAGATTTCCAGCAAATGCCAGAGGCTGGAAATGGGGAAGATTCTACCCTCCAGACTTCAGGGATGTGTGACCCAGCTGATGCCTTGACTTCAGGGTCTTAGCCTCCAGACCTGAGAAAATAAATTTCTGTTGTTTTATGCCACACAATTTATGCAACATTGCTATGGCAGCTCCAGGAAGCAAATACACAGAATAACTACCCTGAGGCCTTAGGGTTTTGGGACCTTGGAGGCAGTGTTTATCAGTGCGGGCCTTGGGAACACCTTTCATCAGTTTTAGTATATGTGTTGCTAAAAAGGGCACCCTTTTCATCAGAGTAATGCACCTGGTTGGTGCGTATTAAAATGCAGGTTCTCAGGCCTTTTCTCTTGCTTCCTAGGTCCTATCTCTGGAGATAGGACCTTGAAATCTGTTTGTAAGGAGGTATCCACTTATGGTTTTTAAGCACATATATTAGGCTTTTTGAAAATAGTATATACAGTATCTGGGTTCCTCCTCCAGAGGTTGTGATTTATTAGATATGTGTGAGACATGAATATTTTTACTGTTTAAAGCTCTATAGATGATTATGATATGCAGTTAAGGCTGAAACACTACTCTCCAAAACAGAACCTAGCATTTCAATCAACTTCGGAACTCTGACAGTCCCAGACAGCTCACACAGAGGCATCGTTTGATCTCATCTTACCCCCAGGTATCAAATGTGTTACATATATAGTCAGTCTGAGCAACCTTCCTTCCACTACCTCTTCTCTCTGCAGCTACTTTCATTAAGAATGGTATTAGCACAGAGGTAAGAGCTTAATGGATTTTTCACCCCTGTATCTCAGAAGTTACTTTTTCACCTGCCTTCCACAAGTGGAAGCAAACCTATACACTTCCTGCTAAGGTAAACCAAATGAGAGGAACCTCTACACTATTATAGTATCTTTTCATTTCTCCTTGGAAGTCAAATTCACAATTGGATAAGTTATACTTATTGGCTTATGGCACAGTTGTCATTGGTAAATGCAGGCGCTCTTTAATTTGTTTACTTAATAATATAATGAACAGCCATAGACAAACACTATTCCTACTAATTTTCAGTGAGAATAATAATTTACATGATATCTACTTATGTTGTCCATTTATCTATTTCTTTATTTATCTAAAGAAATAACCAGTGCCCTGAATTTTGTTAATCATTGCCTTGCATTGATTTACACACATACGCAGGCATGTGCGCGCACACACACACACTCACACACAGACACACACACTATCCATGCCTAAACAATATATGAGCTTTTATTCAGCTTTATTTTTTAGAAGTGATAGGCTGTGTGTAATTTTTGACTTACTTTTTAAAACTACATTCTATTACTGTATAATTTATTTATGACTGTTCTAGTAGCATGAGAAAGGAATAAAGTTTTGGAATCCTATATGTTGCGTTTGAGGTTCCTTATTGCCTTTGGTATTTACTGCATTCTTGTTAGTTTAACATTCAAGACTGTCAATATCCAGGCAGTCTTGAATGATCTTACTTCCTTCCATTACCTTCCTTTCCAGTGAAACTATAATGCTCATTCTTAATCTACTTCCCTGCTCTCATGTTTTACTGGAAAAGTCCCTTCCATCTTTACATGTCTCTGCCTAGGGAGATGCTAGCATTCTTCAAGGTTCATGAAGCTGAATTTGATTTCCCACCCCAATTTAATTCCCACAGTTTTATATCTTTCCTAGAAGAATTACACTTGACTATATTATAGATATCTATTTGATGTGTTTTCCCTAAATCCTAACTTACAAATTTCTTGAGGATCTCTTTCAATATTCTTTTCTTTATACAGCTGTGCTTGCAATAGTTTCTCAATAATAATTGAATAGATGGGTGGATATGACTGAAGAAATGCATTTAGCACTGGCCACTTGAAGAAAAGCAGTCTTCTCTTATCTCTGTTGTGATTGCTTGTATAGTTGCCCCTTGGTATCTGTGAGCCATTGGTTTGAAAACACCCACATATACCAAAATCTAAGGCTCCTCAAAACCCTTCTATAAAACAACATAACATTTGCATATAATTTATACACATCTTCTAGTACACTTTAAACCATCTGTACATTATTTATAACATCTAGCAAGATATAAATGCTATGTACACAGTTATTATTCAGGGAATAATGACAAGAAACAAAAGTCTGTACATTTTCAGTAGAGGCATAGTTTTTCTCACATGTTCTTGGTCTGTACATTGTTGGCTGAATCTGTGACTGGTTGAATCTACAGATGCAGAATCCTAAGATATGGAGGGCTGACAGTAGAACCTGGAGAAGAGCCTGAATTTTCCTGTAATTTTCATTCCCCTGTTTGATGCCACACTCTCTTATTGTGTAAAGGAGACTAAATCCTAGATTATAATCTAGAATTAAGGAGTAACCACTCTGTTGAAAAAAACTTTACTTTTGTATTACTATTTCAGTTAAAAATTTTTAAAGAAAAACTACATAAAAGGAATGCTTTAAAGTTAAAACTCAAAGTTTAGAGAGTACAATTGCATCTATAGATGACTATCAATAATAAGTGATAGTACATTTCCTACCTTCTACTCAATTGACCTCTTGGGCCTGATACTTATTCATTATTCTATGAAGCTTGGAGAAACTTAGACAACAGTGATATCTGCTTCAGCTGTCAACTTCTTTAAATGTTTTGAGGGTTTGGAAAACTAATCATATAATTTCTAAAATTCTCTATTGTCTGTAGGTCACCAAACACCCTGGGTAATTTGGGTAGATGTATTGATTTAATTCCTTAAATCCATTATAGAATTTGAAATGAATAAATAAGCATTTAGGTCCTGGGGAATTATTTTTGTTACTCTGTTCCTGTAGTTATGGTTTCTTCTAATGAAACTTTCCAAACAGGATTGCCACGGCTTTCTTTGGTGACTAATTAATGAATTGCACAGATGATGTGATTACTCCATTAAAAGTTTTACATGAGATGGAAGGAAAAACAACCATACAATTTGAAAAGGAGCAGAAAATCTAGTTTTTCTGAGGGATCCGATTATTGTGGAAAGACCTTTACAGACTTATTTTAATATCCTACAGTCCTTTCTGTAAATAAATAAAAGTCAATTTCTAGTTTTTCAAAACTAGTTGAAAGTTGTTGGGGGATAAAGAAAACATCACGGAGTGGGAAAAGTGTAAAGAATTAGGAAAATTAAGGAAGGGAAGGGAGGAAGGGTGAATGGAAGAGGAGGAAGGGAAAGAAATGTGAGAGGTGAGTAAAGAGAAAGAGAATGACATGTGGGAAGGGCTAAAAGGTAGGAGAAAATGAGTGATTAACAGGAAGAGAAGTAGGAAAATATTGGGACAGAAAGGAGAAAAGGAGAAGTATGAAGGCAAGGGAAAGAGGAAAGACTAGTTTAATAAGTGGCAAATGTACACCTGACTATCCAGTTTTCTTGACCTCTGCTGAAAGTCAAAATACCTACAAGTGATGTGAAGGCACCTTTGGCTTTCTGTTTGTATGTTTTGTTATTATCTTAGTAAATAAAACCGGCAATAAAAGTCTTCTTGTGTTTTTAGTGTTGAGCATCGAAATGCCCAGCTCTTCAGTAATGTTTGACATGAGCATAACCTCACAGAAGCAAAATAGCATATGCCCCCGGATCATGAATGTTGCTCCTCGAAATGAGAAGGGAATATAAACTTTAGTCTTTATCTGTCAACCCCAAGAGGGATTCCTTGGCTGAAACTTGTTTCTAATGAAAGCAGCAAAGGTCTGCATAGGCCACAAGCTAGACTGACATTTATGCAGCAAACCTTTACTGAGTGCCAGCCGAGGCCCAGACACTGAGCTCAGCACTGGGAATATATAAGTAAATGTATCCTTATCCCTATCCTGATAGTCAGGGTGCTCCTAGTAATTATATTTACTTTCTTACTGACAAAGTTCGGAAAACCACTGGTTATTTTATATTTTTCTGCATGGCACTTGCCTATATATTTCCACAGATGAAATCCCCTCAAGTAGCTAAAGAAAATGATCAGTGGAAAAGAAAAGAAAGTAACATCTATCCATTGCAACAGCTTCCAAAAGTTAACACTATCTGTCTGTATCTTCCTAGTGAGGGAAAGAAAACTATGCGGAGTTGAGCTGTTAAGAATATTGAGCTCCATAGCAGCCTATGAAAATACAATTTCAGTAGCAAGCCATTAAGTAATAAGCTTTCACATGTGGGAGTTGCTTTATCTGCCGCAGATGATGCCTATTTGTCACACCTGCCAATAAATAAAATAATGCCGCTCACTCTACCATAAATAGCATCATCATATTTCCAAATTTCTCTTACCTTTCCTGGCTCTGGTTGGCCGTTTAAGTATTACCTTTAAAGCTTTCACGGACAGACAACTTGTTCAGGAACATCTCTGGAGTATCTGGAAAATAGATTGAAAGCTTTGTTTTGCCAGAGAAGCAGAACTATGCTCATGCAAAGTATGCCTTCTCTTTCATCTTCGTGAAGAGTCAGCCCTTTCCAGAAAAGCAGAGCAGAACCTTCTATTAGTTATTTAGAATGCCAGGTGCCATCTATGAGTTGGAGTGCAGTTGCAGATGCCTTTTTCTTATAAGCGCCAAAGAGAAAAGGGGAGTCTCTGGATGTGTATGCGCCTGCCGTCTGGCACACTTGAATGAAAGCAGGCTGAATTAGTTAAGTCCCCAGTTCCTCCAGCAGGCAACGGTTTAGTGTATGCAGGAAAGGTAACAAATCAGCTCTGCTCTGCCTTGCGGTGTGGAGCCCCAGAGAGAGGGAGGAGATAAGAGAACGGAAGCAAAGTTTGTAGAAGCCTTCCTCTTTAACCCTTTCCAGGCTTCTTCCTGAATCCATAGTATTAGCTAAGCCTCCCTCTGTTCATAAAAGGTGCTTCATATGTCATTTGAAAGAAGCAGATTTCTTGCTCAATTCCAGGGATTTTTTTTATTTGAGATATCACAGTAATATAAGTTTAGAATTGTAACCAAACATGCCAAGATGTGATGGTGTTTATTTTTACAAAGAGCATGTATATATGTGTATGTTTCTAGGACTGGGAAACTATTTTAGGCATTAAATCAATACATTTAGCATGGAATTTTTGTGGAAATAACATCAGCCTGAGTTTCTGGTTGAGGGTGTGAAATCTTTAAAGAAAGCCTACTTATGCAGAGATGCTTCATTAGAAATGATTCATCTACCTGTAGTTTAAATGCCCTTACTATCTTTTACATAGCAAGGGGAAGGAGATTACCAGTTTGGGTGTGCCTACTTTGCATAAAGCATTTGATGTAAAGAACTTCATTTAATTCTCACAATAACTCTGTGAGTTAGATTCCTCATTTTACAATGCGGAAACTGCGGCTCAGAGAGAAAATCTGTTGTGCAGTTTAGTAAGCCTGATACCAGCACTTGAAAACAAAGCAGAGTGATCCCAAGGTCTTTTCTTTGTAACAGTATTTCTTAAACTTTGTGAGTCTTGGATACTTTTCAGAATCTAATGAAAACTATAAATCCTTTCCTTCCTCAGAAATATTTAATTTCTGTTCTCTGTGGTCCCCAGGTTAGGAAGAGCAGAGTGTTCCCACATTTCTTTAGCATCATGCCATCATTTGCTCATTGTTCATCAAACAACATCTGACCATCAGCAATTTTTATAATGGTAACAATTGTATTAGTAATGACGTCTTGTCAATCTTTAAGAAATTACTGCATGATTTTCCTTTTATTCCCGCATTCTCCTTACCAACTTCTAATATCTTTTGGCCTTTGCTTTCCCTCATCCCAGCATTGAGGGTTCTCCTGAAATCCTTAGTGCCTCACCAGCATGGTCTAGTACCTAGTTTCTCAAACTAGTGGAGTATGCTGGAATTCCTCAAACTGGAGTAATATGCCCAAGATTCATGAAAGTATGGGATAAGCCTAGCACATTTTCGTAGGGAATTTATTTTACTTGGATGTTTGGACAGGAACAACATATGTTATTTAAGTGATCATTTTAAACTTTGTATATGATAATAGACACATTGTAGAATAAAATGCAAATTTTGCATGTATTTTTATGATCAAACATGAGACTTCAGAGAATTTTTGGTTTTGACATGAGACCTTTTTGGGCTACTCAGACTTTTCTAAGGATATATAATCTCTGGTCTCTGTCATTTTGCATAGTGTGCTGGAAAAGCTCAGAGATCATGGTACAGCAGAAAGACAAGGAGCTTTTAAATCATGGAGACCTGGGTTTTGGTCTCAGCTTTGATCTGTATTTCCTTGATTACCTTAAGAAAGTGAATTAATTTTTCTAAGACTCAGATTTCTTATTTTTAAAACGAAGGAAATTATAAAAGGGAGATTATATGAGAATATATCTCTAAATTCTCAATAAATGCTAATGTCTCAAATTTTTAGGTGTCAAAAGTGGATGAGGTTGCTTGAATCTAACTGGAGGTTTCAGCAGGGGTAGTTTACCTTTTCTTATGTAAATATAAAAAAATTATGGGGCTGCCTAGCAAGCACAAGGTCCTGAGTTCGATTCCTAGCACCAAAAAAAAAAAGATACAACATGGTATTAAAATTCCAAGAAGACATAATAGATGCTTTATAATAGGTTGAAAAGTCCAAAACCAAGTCATCATATACAGAATTTATAAAAGAAATGCTCCAGAACAGATTCATTATGAGACAGTGTATAAGGAAGGTGCCAAAGAGGTGATGGGGACCTCAACTTGGCCCAGTGAGTAGTTTCTTGACTCACATCATGGAAAGAGTTTCAGGACATGGCATTGTGAGGCATATGCAAGTTTATTAAGCAGAATCAGAAAGTAAGGGAGAACAGGGAAAGGACTCCAGTTTAAGTAACTGAAGGAGGCACCCTCTGATTGCAGGATTGAGACCGGCCTTCTCACAAAAACACAGGCCAGCTTTTATGGATTGGCCGAGATGTGCCAAGGTCTGATCATCAACTCTGTTCTGGTTTCACAGTTCCGGTTCTGGAGGAATCCTTATGGCTTGAGGGACAATTTAGTTTGCTTGGGAGGGTGATCTCATCATGGGGTGGTCTGTGCAGGTCTGCTTTTTCTGCAGTCAAGGTGATTACAGTTTTAGGATAATGGCTAGAGGCTTTCTGGCATTGCTCCAGAGAGGGAGTCTGGAACTGGGCTTTGTAAAATATAGTTACTAGATATTTCTGTAAATATTGAAAAAAGTCCCTTTAGTTGTTCTTATTTTGGTGTCCTCATTCTTGAAGAAGATGGAATATACTAGGTAAATTTGGGGCTAATAAACTTCATACTACAGGCACCTCTTAAATGGTGAACATGTCTACATACACAGTTGAGCAGGGATCTGATCTACAGTTTTTTTAGGTACTAGGGGAGACAAAAACAAATTAGTTTCTTTTCTCCTTCCTATTTATTTTTATTTCTTTCATCTTACCTCAGTTTCAAGAAACAAAAAATCATCTGCTGGTGGATGGGAGTGGGAATAGAAATTTGTGAAAATATTTCTTTGCAGAGAGATTTTGTCAAGCTAAGATGCTACTCCATCTTTCATAGAAGTGATAGGTTTGGTGGATACTACTTCCTTTGCTTCATGCCTGGTGAGGGGCTATTTCCCTAGACCTTACCATTTACTCTCCTCAGTAAAGAGGCAGAGCACTAAAGCTGCACTTTATTCTGAGGAAGCCAGAGAGCCAAACAGAGGGAAGTCATTTCACAAAGGAAGAAGTGACTAATTCCCTTCCCTCTTTTCTATGTTCCTGCTTCTATCCTTGTGAGAGTACAGATAGGAGCTACTAAAAGAGACAGAAAAAAGAAAACCTATCCCTCCTCCCTCTGTAAAGGCAGTTAGCCAGTCTTAGTATTTTAGTATTGGGAAAGTAAGGAGACCCCTTCTTTGAGTAAAGACTGAAGAATTTGACTAATATCGTAGATTGTATATATACCAATTACTGAATTAAGTTTAATTTGTCACTTAGAATGACCTGTTTATTCTTAAAGATATAAGCAGAAAAGTTATGTAATCTTTCCATGTTTCCATCTAGGATTAAAGAAAATCTGCCCTACGGATGTATATTTTATTGAGACATTGGATGACTTTCAAAAATATCAGCTGCACTCACTAATTCATTCTTTCATTCAATAAGCACCAGGGTGTACATTATGTACAAGGCAGTGTGCTGGGCATAGGACATATGGTGAAATGAAAAAGAGTCCTTGCTCTTCAATTGCTTATAGTCTACAGCAAGAATAAGCTCCCCATCCCAAAGACTACTCCCCAGGTAGTAAATATTTTAGGCTTTGCAGGACACACATGATCTCTGTTGCATGTTCTTCCCTTCCAACTAACTCTAAAAATGTAACAATTATTCTTATGTTGAGAGCTGTGAAAATAAAAGTCGTAAGTTTTACTGGGCCTGTGGGCCCTACTTTGACTGTTCCTTAACTAAGGAAGAATCAAAATTTTATAAACCACCAATTAACACATAGTTACTTATGACTGAAGGTATTTTTAGGACACTTGGGGAAGAGACACAAAAGAGCATTATCTAACTCTTGCTGGGAGATCGGGGTTTCCAGGAAGATGCACTGTGGATATAGGAGTTACAGTTAAAGGAAGTGAACAGTATTCAAGGCAGCAGGAGCTATCTGTACAGATACATCAAAGCTTAAGTGAGTTTTGCTCCCTTTAGAAACAGCAGAAGGAGGAAATTGAATCTTTGAGAAGTTAAATAGTTTGCTCAGCCAGGCATGGTGGCACACACCTGTAACCTCAGCACTTGGGAGCCTGAGGCAGGAGGATCACTGCAAATTCCAGGCCAGCCTGGGCTACATAGTAAATTCAAGGCCAGAGTGCAGTACATACTGAGTTCCTGTCTCAAAAACAAAATACTTTTCTCAGTGTCAAAGAACTAGGAAGTAATGGAGCCTAGACTCTTAACCAAGGTGTCTCTGACTCCAAACCTATACTTTTAGCCACTGTATTATATTTCTGCCCTAGTACAGATACTACGTCTAAGAACTATATGTTGCAAATCAACAGCTCTGTTGGACTGACTTTTGAATTCCCTGGTGATGAAAATGTCAAAGTTCTAAAAGGGTGTTCCAACCTTAAAAATAGAGCAGCAAATCAATAATGTTCCATTGGCTTAATTAAACCTTGAGTTCACCTTTTTAAAAGCAGTTCCTTCCCCCTAATAAATCTTAGCACCCGTTGCTCAAATTCAAGGAGTTTGTTTCATCTTTATAGGAGAATTTTCTTGGAGGACCTATGCTCTAGCACTAACGTAATGTAATTTCTTACATTGTTGTTATATGTTTAGACATTTAGAAGGTATGGCAACCTCTGGCTTGAACTAAATATGATGATTGGCCCAGATACTGTTCCCATTTTCATCAATCACATTGAAGACTTCAAGCAAATGAGTTTACTCATCACAGAATTGCTTGTTGGGTTTTTATTGAGCTGGCATGGATTGAAAGGCTAAATTAGCCATGCAGTGACTACTCTGTGAAAAACACTTATCTAAGCCTGCCATGTACCCTTGGAGTCAGCAAGAATAGAGACTGAAATGAGGAAGAGGAGGGAATGGGGATGACCCAACCTCGCTATTACTAGCGTTCCGGTTGTTCTTAACCAGGGCTGAGCTTTTCACCTGGGGCTGTCTTTCAAAATATAGAATCCTGGTCCAATCCCAGACTTTATTGGGGATTGAAACCTGGGAATATGCATTTCTAACAAGCTTCCCAGCTTTAGAACCACTACTGTTGGGATGTAGACAGGTAGATGCCTACTGAACTGATTGTACTAAACAACATATCAGACACTTTGGGTATATGAACAGAAACTATGCTTTAGAAGGATATATATATATGCGATTCTAATAGCATGTTAACACATTATCTGTGTTATCATACTTTTGCATAGACTGTTATTTAATTACAAAATATATATATATATATTTACTGTTCAAATATTTTAGCCCTTTAAACTGTAAAATGATCTTTTATTGACAAATCAGATGGATTCTATCATAGCAATGAAGTAGATGTTCTTAAGTGGTGTTCTATTTCAAAAAGAAGTGGAAAGGTTCACAAAGTGAGAGCTCAAGCTTTATTTGACATAAATTTTGTATTGTTAAAATATGAGACACAGATTACATGCAAGTATTGTGCAAAGGAATACAAAAGATATAAACTTACAGTGATGGAGGAAATGGGAAAATGGTCATTAATGAATGAAACTTGGAAAATAGGTGGAGGAGAGTTAATTCATGAAGTAGTATGGCAGAAGGTGTAGTTTAGTATATGGGCAGAAAGGTAATACAGTAAAAGATAAAACTGCTGGGATTTGGATGAGTGTTCCCTGAAAGTCCATAATTGAAGTTTTGGTCTGCAGCAGGATGCTAGTGGGCCATGGTAGAATGATCAGGATGTAGCACCCAGTGAGAGGTCCTTAGGTCATTGGGAGTGTGCCCTTGAAAGGAGTTGCAGGACCAAGCCCATCTTCTTTCTCTTTGCTTCTGCTTCAAAATGTAATCTCTTGCTTTACCCCACATGTGCAGTGCCATTGTTATCCACACTATGAGGTGGTGCAGTCAAGGCCCAACCCCACTAAGCTTGTTTTATACCATCTGGACTTTGAACCTCCAAAACTGAACTAACTAAATACTTTTCTTTATGAGTTTTTGTCTCTGGTTCTTTATTATAGTAATGAAAGCTGATGAATTCATTAACCTTCCCTACCTAAATGGTTTGATAGAGAGACCGAGTGAGATGTAAAACAGAAAGGAGGAAATTAATGAAGTTATGTTTTACACAATTAATCCGACCAGTGAAATTGGTTTGCATTGAGATTAGTGAAGGGGTGCTCACTTTGGCAGCACATGTACTCAAATTGAAATTATTGAAGGCTTTGGGTGGACATGGGTCAGATTTGTGGTTTCATGAAAAAGATGAGAACAGATCAAGAGAGGGAGGAGCCTTGGAGGAAGAAATGGTAGCAATGGTTTGGAGAAGTTTTTTTCTTTCTAATGTATTATTAGGTAGAAATTTTATCTTCTCTGATATCACTGAGAAGCTCTTTCTCTTTAAATCTTCCTGATGTAACAGTTTCTCTGAGTGGATTATTCTTTCTTGCTGACCATGCAGTAAATTTTCTGTCATTTTGCAGAATGGGAACTTCCATTTACCAAGTGAGCTCTTCTTTATTCTGCACTCGCTTGGTGCCAAGTCTTAATAAAGACAGATGGGTTTCCCCATCTTGCGGCTGCTTTCTATTTCAGGCTGATGAATAGGAGACTGCGTGCCTGACCCCTTCCCTTCCTCATCAAATAATGAAAAAGGTTTCCATCCTTATTTATTTGTATACTTTAATTACTATGGAAAAAGTATAAATTAAGGAACAAGGTTTTTAAAAATCATTTCCAGAAAATCAGGATGTCTGAGCGTTAAAACATTTTATTCTTTCCTATTTTCTTTTATTTGGTGGTGAGCAGAGTGAAAGTGATGGAGTGATTGGTGTTGTTTAAGTTATATTTAATGAATAGGAAATCACAGTATAATGCTCCATGGTAGAATATACATGGCAAAATTCACTCTATCATAGGGCAGCCAATTCAGATGTTTGGGCTCAGTTCAATTAGGAAATTTGCTATTATTGGACTTTCCTGTTCATCCTGGAAGCCCTTTATAGAGAGCGCTGGAGTCAGCTCATCAGATTTTACAGTGATTTTCTGGTACTAGTCCTGAAGATCAGTTTTATAATATAGTTCAGTAATGATGAACCTTTTAGAGACTAGTGCCTAAAGTATAACCCAAAACCCACTTATGTATCACAAAGTGCCAATACTGAAAATAAACCCGAATACTGAAGTTTTAGTTTTGAGAAAACAATTCATACATTAACATTTTTTGTGTAGTCATTGACGTCTCAAACCCTCTGGGAGAAGGTGTTTGTTCCTCATATATTGTGATGTAATGTGGGAACACCAGGAATGCTCCTACCCTCAAATCACCCCCAAATATTCCCGTCTTCTCTCTACTGTTTAAAATCTCAAAGATTATTCATTTATTCCTTGGTGGTATAATTTTGCATCTCTGTAGAGAATTAGCTAAATTGCATCTGCCCTTCAAGTCACATTTTATGGCTCTCATCAGCTTCTAGCTGTTTAATATGAATTAGTCTACCTGATTGTGTGTGCATAATGATTTTTCAGGATACCATCAATTCTTTTTTCTTTTGTTCTAAAGTTTAATTAATAAATCTATAATATAATTTGTGTGTATGAAAATGATCACATATATGAGGGCAGATATAACATTTGCATATTGCTTAAGGAATCCTGATAAAATGAACACCCATTTACTCACTACCCAGGTCAAGAAGGAGAATGTAATCAAGATCACTGAAGTGGCTGGGTGTCCCTTCCTACTCTCTAGAAGTGACTACTATTCTGAAATTTGTGTATGTCATCCACTTGTTCTTTTTATGTATGCATCTCAAAAGAATGATGTTTAAGTTTTATGCATGTTTTGGACCTTTGCATACATGAATCCACACTGTGTTTACTTTTCAGAAATGTTTTTTCCCAGTATTACATTTGTGAGTTTCACTCATGTTGTTGAGTATAACGATAATATAGTCACTTTTATTAAGTATTGTATAGATAATCATGATGTATTCATTCCCCTGTTAGGTAATTACTTTGGATCAAAATGATTTTTACAAGGTTATACAGCCTTATGATTAAAAAGAAAACACTAAGAAATATGTAAATATATGAAGTAAAGTAAAAATCTTATCCTCTCACTGCTCTTTGAAAGCAGCCACTGTTAAAATCTTAGTTTTCACATCTGTACAACTTTTATGCAGGTACAAATGTGTGATTGCATGCATATAAGGAATAAGACTAGACATATATCATTCTAAATTTGTTTTTGATCAACCACATATTATGGAGAGACTTCTCTGCCATTTCTTATATAACTACCTTGTTCCTTTAAGTGTCTTCCATTTATTACTCAGGATGGATATATCTTAATTTATTTAACCAATCTCATATTGATGAACACTGGGTTGTTCAATGTTGTGTTATTATAACAACACTGAAATGATTGCCTTTATACATATATCTGTCTCTAGAGAGAAGTATAATTATTGCATTACAATATTAAAATATTATGAGTATAGCTAATTTCCTTCTCAAAGGGGCCTCTAATTTACACTTCCACCAACCTCGTATTGGGGGAATCCTTTTCTTCACAGTCCCTCCAGTGATGCAGGGACTAAGTTGTCCCTCCTCTAAGTTGTCTTCCCTCCCTCTTCACATAAGAAGACATTTCTAGATAAATTTGGAAAACACAGAAATGTACATATTAAGTGAAAACCACAATAGCCTGCACACCTATTAAACAACAAGAACCAGCAATGCCATTTTGGTCTAGTTAACTTCTACTCTTTTTTTGATATTATGGACCTTTTGTAATCAAGGAAGATATGTTCTGGGACACTGACAACTCCCCCAGTTGTGCCTACTTCTATAACATATTTCACTTAAAAATGCAGTTTTTGCACTGAATAGGGTTCACTCTCTGAAATAGTTTTCTGATAACTTTTATTTTTCCATATGTAGTGTACAATGAACTTGTTCATATCAAAGACATAAACCACTATTCAATTTATAAAACTCTACGTGTATTTTTTAAAATTTTTATTGGCTAAGCATTATGTTACATATATTTTAATCTTTCTCTTGACTTCCATCACCAGCAACTACATTTGAATTTTCTGTTTAGGGCAGTTATGGTTTGTGTCTGAATGTCCCCCCAAAGCCTCATGAAATCATAGGGCAGTCTTCTAGAGTTATGATTGATTCATGGTCCAATGTTGGAATTATGGACGTCAGTGCTACACTTGCCCTGGGGTGGGAAGTTTGCATACAGTGTAAGGGAGGGAAAGAGGCTTTCTCTTCCAGCTGCCATTTCTCCCTTTTGCTCTTCTTGCTTTGCTGTTCCACTACCATCACCTGTTGCCTTCTGCCATGTGCCACTCTGCCTTGGAGCCAGGCAAGTATGGACTGAAACCTCCACAAACTGTGAGCTAAATAAACCTTTTCTTCCTTAATTTTGGGCATCAGGTATTTTGTCTGAGCAATGAGAGAAAAGTAACCAAGATAAGGGCATTTTAAAATAAATTAAAAATAATTCTTGTTAATTTTCATTGTAATTCATGCTTTCCATTTGTCTTTAAATGATCAGATTTTTCTATATATGACAATTTACATATATGACAATTTTGTGATATATTCTATAATTGTCAATTTTTCCAGATTTCTCTATACTTTTCTGTATTTAGGACAGATGTCTCCAAATTCTTAGGCCTGAGGTATTAATGACCTTTAGTGATTGTCCTAATGACCTCTCAAAATAAACAGACCATCTCCACATTATCCAGTAGAAGATGTATTTTTAAAGTGCTAGGTTACTTTCATTTCACATTTAGGATTGGGCTTAATAGGCGAATGTGATGTCTTTTTTTTTTTTTTTTTACTTTAGTTGTCTTTAATTTTCACAAAAATGGTATACTGAGCAGGTTGCATAGTTTTATTTTTCATTTAAAAATTTCTGCAGTCGTCATTTGTATTTAATACATAGACATTTCTTTCATTCTTTTTAATAGATATGTAGTATGCTACAAAATGATGTCCCATAATTTACCTAAATACTACCCTATTGATGGACATTTAGCATATTTTGCCAGTTTTTTAATAATTGTAAACTATATTTCTTGTGTTACCAACTTGTTTCAGTTTATCCTTTCCTGGTTTTAACACTGAAAGGCTCATGTTCTAGGAAACACTTTGATTCTGGACAAACTGCCATGGTTGACCACCTTACTCTTGTCTCTTCCTACATCTCTTTTTACCTACTGGTACTTCTATATCCATCATACCTAATTGCAGAAGTGAGGTTGCCAGGTCATTTGACTGTGTTCTTGCATGATACTTTGTATGAAGTCTTACAGGCATGGCATCCAGATTATTTCTAGGGTGAGGGATGTGGAAAAAGAGTGACAGAATGTGGATCTGGTCTGGATTACAAAGGCATAATAAAAGCCTTTTAAGATTAGGCCACTTGAGCATGGAAAGAATCAAAGAAAGAAGAAAGATTATTAGAAAGGTGAAAGAAAACACTGACAGGCTTAAAGACAAATTTCACCCTCTTATTTTTACATAGAATCAGGCCTACTGTATAGAACCTCTAGATTAAGCACATAAGAATGGGTTGATAATCTTGAGAGTTGTCTTGTTTAATATCTTTGTGCCTTGTTTTAAAAATTCAAAAAGGGGAGACGAAACATTTGCCACTGTCTTATGTTCTGCATGTCTTAGAAAGTCCAATTACAGTGTTTAGAAACTACCCTGACCTACTTAAGGCATTACAAGGATTATAAAAGTATGAAATATTTGTTCCAGTAATACACAGATGTGTTCTTGAATTGTTCACAGATGTTGGATTATATTAGCATGTCTTTATTATCGAGCAAATAAGGTTTCAATAGGCCTATTTAATAGGTAATGTACAGCTTCTTCTGCCATTTGAGCTAGTGAAATTCAGAGCTATGATTCTCAATATTGTGTGCCTCATGCTTTTAGTGAGGCAGTAATTACATAATTATAATTATGATACTATGAGATAAAAACATGTGCCTTCTAGGACCTTATGCTCATCTCTTACTTCTGAAACAGTTTCAAGTTGTTAGGTCATGCTAGTTCAATGATTAGTTTTCCTGTGTAATTGCCAGTGTATTTCCTTTAAGGCCTGAGAAGCAAGATGGTAAAGGAGAAGGTTAGGAAAGAACATTCCAGGGCTATTTATTCCTTATAATCTTATATTGAGTCTTTAGGCATTATCAGCTTTGGAATAACCAAAAAGAACAGCAATCAATCTACCCGACTACTGTGAAATATCAAAGCCTGAGAAGCTACCCTTGATCAAATAGCAGAACTACAAAAGATCTTGCCAACCAGAGTCCCAAACCTTATGACAGATTCTATGGGAAAGCATCAGACAACCTAGAAAAAAAATCAGGGACTCTAGATTTAGGGCCAATTTATGGTGATTGGTACCTGAGCCAATGGACATCAAATGGTTGTCTGTTAGATATGCTTTTTTTTTTTTTTTTTTTT
>NW_004955490.1:4246647-4305011 GCF_000276665.1 Chinchilla lanigera
TTTGCCGCTGAGCTAAATCCCCAGCCCCCAGATATGCTTAACAATACCTGCTCCACCTGGAGAGGCAGTGTAAGTAAGCTATTATGAGGGAAGGTCACAGATCCAAAATGCCTGGGTTTGAATCTTGGCTGTGTCTCTGGTTTGCTATGTAACTTGAGCAAGTCACTTCACTCCAAAACACTGTTTTGTAATCTGTCCAATGAAATGAAAATAATGAAATTCGTGCCCAGGGTTGTTAGACTATCATTATGAGATAATTCATGTGCTTAGAAGCATGTCTCACATATTTGCTATCAATATCTACCAGATGTCAGACACAGGCTCAAGATCCAATCAGCATGTGTCCAAATTCTATCTCTGCCAATAAGTGACCTTGTAATATACTTAAGCTCTGTATGCTTTGATATTTTCATCTTCAAAATATGGACAGTAATTGTGGTGACCTCAGAGGGTTTCTGTGGAGATTATGAAACAATCCATGTGAAGGGCATATCAGTGTTGGTGGTAGATAGTCAGCACTAAATAATCACTGTTTTTACCCAAGAGGCTTACTGTAAGCCAAACTTTTTGTCAGGACTTTCCTCCTCTTTCTGGCTTTATTCACCCATGCTCTTTGATGTTATTCTTCCAATCTCAATATCTTCATCATTGTTTTTAGTTTTCTTTACCAAAACCTGCTGTCATGTCCTTCTTTAATTCTCCATAAATTTTTAAAATTTCTAAACATTTTGTTCTTACAAGTGTGCAGTACATAATGATAACATTCTTCATAAGAAGTTGCTACATGTACATAACATATATTAATTCTTTTTACATACCCTTTCCAGCTCCTAAAATTTTAATAATCCTTCAGGGTTTTAATTTAGCTGTTCTATAAATTGGAACGAAAGAAAACTTCTGGCAGAGGATTGAGGATGAATGAAAGATATTAGGAAATCTCTGGGAAGTCAACCTCACAGGCACCATTTCATATTTAATATTTGTTGGAGAAAATATGAGATATTAATTCATACAAAAAGTCAAAACTATGGTACACATAGCAAAAATTCAACCGAAAAAATTGCCCGTTACCATTAGCCTGTGCTGATAACTCACCATTATGGATTATAGCACTCTTAGTGCTTCCTATGTACTAAGTCATCAATCATCTCAGCAATGCATTACAACAATTCTGTGTTTTACAGTCTTAAAAACAGGTATGTACTCCAAGACACTAATTTGTCCCAAGCTCCAATAGCGAGCTTCCATAAATGATGGAGTCTGAATTTCAGCCTATATTTGTCTGATTTACATGCTTTTATCTCTATTCACCAAATTTAGAGATTTTATTCATAGAACACAGTGTCACTGAGGACAAATCGCTTTGGAGACTCAGGTTTGTCTGGTAGCCTGGCTGAAAAAGAGGCAAAGATTGCTAAACATTTTTCTTATTACTGTACCTTCCTGCCCAGTCTTGTGCTACTCACCCAAGAGGACTTCAGTGGTAAATACTCTGATATTCATTTTGAAATTTATGTTTCTAGAATCCCACTTAACTGGGCCTGCACAGTACACTAAACTGATCTAGAGTGCCATCTTATAGGTTTGCCATTTGCAAAGGTGTGTCTCTGGTATGAAAGAAGGAAATCCAATTGATGACTGTGTAAATTGCTTTTCCCTTGAGTACTACTAGACTCAAGTAAGAGCATGTCAACATTGTGCTCCTCCCAACATCTGCATTTTAGAAACCTGTGGCTACTCCTCTAACTTCACCTCTGGGATTCAACCTAGACAACTGATTATGAAGCTAGCTGAGATGGGGAAGATTATGCTGTGAACATCTTTAAAGTCCCTTATTATTCATGAAGACAATAAGAACAAATTTCTAGAATAGGCAGTCGACATAATCTTTAATGGTAGTTGGCTAATTTTTTCCAAAGAGTACACTGGAGTGTTTCCACAATACTTTCAGTGGGTTGGACTTCAAGGGGTATATCTTCAGGAAGACTTCCAGTGCTTTCAATACAAGTATTCTTTTGGTTGGAGCACAAGATAGTCTTTTGTTAAAGGTACTACTGGCTCATAATGGGTTGTTTTGGGAGGATTTTGTGACTCAGTCAATGTATGCTTCAGCAGTAGCGAACAAGAAAAGTGGCTATTTACTTTTTTCCCAAGTAACATAATGAGATGAGGACCACTTTGAACTAAGAGCCACAGGGACTGAGAGAGTCCATGTCATAAACAAAGATGAACTAATATCTGCTCTCAAGAGGCAAGTTGCTCACTGTGCAATGGAAGAGATAAATTTATAAACATGCTTGATATACAGCAGAATGAAATGTACAAGACATAAGCAATGTCTTATGAAAATATAATAAGCAATGTGTTTTTGCTCGCTAAACAATGTATTGTGAAATTATACAGGAAGACTGAGCTAGTTCTGCCTGATGAGATAAGTAAGGGGTGCCTTCATGTAAGAGTTAGCACTTGACCTGAACCTTGAAAAATGAGTTCAGCTTTGATAAAGAAGATGCAAGAAGAATATCCTAGCCGAGGAAATTCCATGAGCAAAGATACAAATACGTGAAACAAGTAAAATGTGTTTGTTCTTTCCCTTCTTTTCAGTAGTGTTATGTAGCTGGGTAGTCAGAGCACAGAGTGCCAATACGTGCAGCCACCTGTGCAGCTTGGGGAAGCTGAATTTGGAAATGAGAGCCAAGTAATGAATTGCAGAGATGCTCACGGCATCATTCCTGGAATCTGCTGTGGATGCTATCAAGAGACAACATACCGGTGTTGCTAGCTAGTGGTTCTTCTGTCCCTGGAGTTTACTCTTAACACTTGGAAATAAAGCTCATTTTTATCTCATTATTCCAATTTCCTTCCTGGCCTAACTCTCTACAGTTTCTTCAAATAAAAAAATCACTTGTTTGTCTCTTATTTATGCAGCATCTGCCTCTGTTTTTCAGGTAAAGGTAAAGGATAAAAGGATTTCTCTGAGGGGAAACAAGGATTCTAGAAGCCCGTAAACTGGATACAGAATCACATATTCCAAATCCCCATTTGCTCTGTACCCAGGTTCACTGCAGATTTAGCAAACAAAACAGGAAGCCCAGTGTCTTGGTTACATTTTTCTCCTTGCTGAGACAAAATACCCAACACCCAAAATGAAAGAAGGAAAGGTTTATTTTGCTTTCAGTTTGTGGAGGTTTCAGTCCATACTTGGCTGACTCCGAGGCAGAAGATAGCAAAGCAACAAGAGCAAAGGGGGGAATGGCAGCCGAACAGCAAAGCAGCCAGAGCAAAAGGGCAGAATGGCCCCAAGCAGCTTCTTTTCCCTGCCTTACATTGTAAACAGGCTACCCCCACCTAAGGGGCATGTAGCTCTCACATAATCTCCATTCCACAGGCTCAGGATGTATACAAAGTAAGCACCATGGCTTCCTGCTGAGTCACTTAGCCAAACCTCTAGACTCCTCAAGGTGACAGAATGTATCAACTATAACACCCAGTTAAATTTGAGTAAGTACATTCCATGCAGTAGTCATATAAACATTTTTGGATTTTTACCTAAAATTCAGATTTAATTTTTTGCCTTCTGTTTCACTTGACAACTCTGGGTGGAGGACATAATCATCAACACTATTTAAATGATCATTCTTCTCTGTTTCATTATTTCTTTTATCTTTTTTCTATCGTATAGTTGATTTTAAGTAAGTTAAAATGAACCTAAGAAGTCAAGTAACTCAGACTCAGAAAGATAATATGTTTTCTTACTTATATGTGGAAGGTAAAATTGATCTCAAGGAAGTAAAGAATATGGTAGTGATTACCAGAGGCAGGGAAGAGTATAGGGCAGAGGGAGTAGAAAAAAGATGAGTACGGTAGGATAGCTGGATAAGAAAATAACTTTCAATGTTCTACAGGACAATAGAATAACTATGGCTGCCATAATTACTTGTATATTTCAATATAGCCAATAAAGATTATTTTTGAATGGTTCTGACCCAAAGAAATTTGTATACCTGAAGTGATAGATATGCCTGACTACTGATTTGATCATTATACATTGTATACATATATTGAAATACCATACCTCATGAATATGTACATTTATTATGTATCCATTAAAGTAAAATATATTTAAAGAAGAAACAAGAAGAAACTGTGCCTAAGGCTCAGTAAGATTCCAATACTGATGAAGGGAGAAAATGGCAGAAGAATACAGTGTGGTTCTTTTTAAAGAATTCAAAACAAAGCAAAATAAAGCAATGTATTTTTAGCAAATTGTACAAAAATAGAAAAAATACAAACAAATTTTAAGGATTAATTAACGTAGGATTCAGTACTGTTTTTACTAGTAGGAATGGGGAGGTGCTACAGAAGATACACTAAAGGCTAATAAGGTATTAGTGACAGATTTTTTAAAATAAGTGGTAGTTACAGAAATGGTTGTCTTATTTTTTATTAATTCCTAAACTGAAGGTATGTTTACTCTTTTTGTAAAAAATGATATATTTTACAATGAAAATGAAAAATAATGATTTTATAACTCCACTTTTTCATAGGTAAAATTATTTTGTTTTCAGATTATCTGCCCAAGTGCAGGTTTTGACTGAGACTGAATTTTTTCTAACTCAGTGAAAATAAAAGTTTTTAATTATCTTTATTACTATTTAATGTTTAAAAACTTTTATCTTTTATTCAGATGTGTTTGCCTATTTGCATATGGGCCAGTTTCTGCAAATAGATGTTCTTGACCTGCATAAAGTAGCAATATAAATCACTTAACTGTACCTTATATTTAGCACGTAGTATCTATGTGACAGCCAATGAATGGATAGATGCCATTTGTCACATGCCTGTGAAATACATCAATCTATGCTGCTAAATTAGAGGTGGCCTATGCAAAATTGCATTCACATCATTCACATTTAAAATCAGTCATAAGGCACAAGAAGTAATATACCAAACTTCTGAGGTTATATCACATTTTGGGGAAAACATGAAGAGTGTCTAATGGAAACCTCTACAAGATTAAGTCCTTGATTTGATCTGTTAGTGGCATCTGATAAAGTGCCTTTTAAGGATGAGGCCCTAGGAAGCATATTGTAGGGGCACAATAATGATGTCTTCTAAATGGGCAGATCATTCACCTGCTCGAAACCTTCTTTCCCTCATCCCACATTTCCTCTTCTGTAAATTTAAAGGGTTTAATTAAATGATATCTAAAGTTACTCTGATGGTAGCATGTTAGGGTTCCATAGTCTGAGTAACATTTGGCATTTCACAAAATGTCTTTATATGTTTTTCCATTTGATTTTCCAACAACTTTCTGAAGTAGTTGGGCAAGAAATTATTATTTCCAGTGTAAGGATGAGAAAAATCAAGGCATAGAGAGTGTGGCACTCACAAGATATATCATTCAGTCCAAACAAATAACAGAATAGAATAGATAACCCAGAGACAGATCAACACATCTACTGACAGTATTATATAACACTTGATGTACAACAGAAGTAGCATAGCAAAAATGGTGGGGCAAGCATGGACAATTTAAAAAATGCTACTGAAACAAAGGATTATCCATATAGAAAAAAAGAACTTGGATCTCTGCTTTGCACTGTATACAGCAGTCAATTTCACATGGTTTAGGGGCCTACATAGAAAATTCAAAACATTTAGAATAACATGTTGGAAAATACTTTATTAATATTTTTATTTTAGCAGGGAAGAATTTCTTCAACAAGACAAAAACTGTAAACTATTAAAAAGAAAATATTAAATTTTGGTGCACAAAAATATAAGGAAATAAAGGTAAGTGGATAGATTAAGTGTATTACTTGAAATTAAACTTAATATAAAACTGGAAACCATCATAAAAATTTCAAGGGTGACAGAAGGAAAGATAAGTGTCTTAATTACTTTTCTCATTGTGGAGACAAAATACCCGACACCCAAAGTTGGGTATTTCTACCCAAAGGAGGACATGTTTATTTTGGGTCACAGTCTGTAGAGATTTTAGTTTGTAGTTGGCTGGCTCAAAGGCAGGGTGGAATGGCAGAGGGGCATCACAGAGGAGAAACAGTTCATGGAGGGCAGAAGACAGCAAAGCAGCAAGCAATGGCAACAGCCTTCTTTCTACGCCTTATATTCCATCTAGGCTACCCACCTTTGTCAGTGGGTGGGTAGCAAGGGGAACAAAGTAATATAGGACACATATTTTATAAGATTATTTATAATAATTACCCAAAGAATGATATACAAGAGAGTGCAGGAAATCTGTCCACACACTAAGACTGAGGAATCTAGCTGAGACCTGGATCCCATGGAATTGTCCTGCATGAATCCAGCTGAAAACCTAGAGCTCATAACAATGCTTCCCACCAGTCCAACTGGAGGCTTAGAGCCCATAACAATATCTCATACAGGCCTGTTTCACGGATCTGCTCTGGGAAGGCCCAAAGGTCAGTGATTGAATCTAGGAAGTCTGTGCCAATGGGATGATCTATGTTACCAGGTTGAGGGATCTATACTGGAGCTAGGAAGTGACGCTCAAAGCAAAAATCAGAGCTCCCCTGAAAAGTACCACAGCCATCCTCAGCAACAGGGAGGTCCTGAGCTCCTCCAATGGTGAAGACAACTGAATTCCCATCAGGAAAGCCAATGCAGCAAGCTTGTCCAGGAGCCTGGTAGTGCACCATCTTCCCCTCCGGAGCCAGAAAGTGATGCTCAGAGTGAGGACCAGAGCTCCCCTAAGGTGAACTGAAGCTATTCTCAGTGCCAACAAGGTCCCGAGCTCCTTGGTGGATGAAAACAGCCAAGTTCATCAGAAAAGCCAGCATGACAAGCTCACCCAAGAGAACCAACAGCTCCTTACAGCTTCTACCAGCTCCCAATAGCCTCACTTTTTCTTCTCCAGTTCTGCCTCTTATGCTGCTGGCAACAATCCTCAGGTGGGCCTTGCATACCCAGCACCACGCTTACTTAGTTCAGCTGGGGGTTATACGTTGGCCACCAGTTGTCAATCCACTATACCACTCTTAGGGCAGATAGCACTCACACCTAGGGTGGGGAACCCTTAATCCCCGTGTCACATCCTTAATACCAACATCACATGCTCCAGATCAGAAAAGCCCCACGTATGACTAACTGCATGAGGCTCTGGGGGGACATCTATATACAAGCCATAACAGTAGGATTAACTAAATGGGGTCTTGGACACATGAAGAGAAAAGAGGAGGAAGACAAATTTATTATCTTTCTACTGAGAAGTCTGAGTACAGATTAAAGTTGATAAACTAAGAACTAGTGTAATGCAGTTAATTTCAAAAGCAGTAACACAAAAGTTGAAGGTTTAAAGGGATTTGTGTGTGAGCAAGGGCAGAGAGGCAATTTTTACTTGGCACTTTATGCCATTCTATACAGTTTGAATTTTCATTTTTTGTTCATGTATTCTCTATGTAATAAAAAGACCGTAGTTAAATGAGCAGAACAAACAAATAATGACTAGGTTGCAGTCTTTGGCCTAATTTTCTAACTAAAACCTTCTATGTCACACAGATTGGCAGGTCAGATCTTAAGCATTTCATTTGTGAGGTCGCTGGACAGATGATTGCATTTTTGAAATTAGGCAGAACCAGGTTGCAAAGTGTTTAAATCCCTCTCTCAAGTCTTCTCTGTTTACATGATTCATAGGGAACAGATGGCCCAGCTGTGTGCATTTAAGAGAAGTGGGTGGTTCCTGGTTTGCAATCAGTGAAGCAATAATTACACCAATTTAGAGTAAACTAGAGCCTATAAAATGTTGTTTTAATTTGTGAATGAGATGGACAAAGAGAAGGTAGGAATATAGTTGTAACATATTCAGGAAAAGCTCTTTAAAATGGGAGCAGCTAAAAACCTCACTAACCCCCTATAATATATTAGGAAAATGAACTTTGTCCTTGTATGTGTTCAGATACATAATCTAACCACCTGATGACAGAATAGCTGTCATTTCATTCCAAACTTCCATACTCCCTTCTTTTAAATCCTAGGAAATATTACTCTGCTTAAAGCATACTGGAGTTGGCTGACTTGGAGAATTGGGGAGGAGAACTTTTGTTGTTACTTTCCAATAGCCAGATACTTAAAGTGTTACTATTTGAATGCAATTAACCTTCACCCTCAGGAGTGAGAAGAATACTTTGTGCCTTTCTCAAATGAGTGGCAAACAAACTTAGAAAATATACAGAATCGAAAACACTGACAAGAACAAATCATTCTTGTTTTGTGGAGTTTCAGAACATAAATACGTCCACACCATTCTTAGTGCTGTCTGTTACTTACTGAGTGTTTAAACTGTGTTATCAGCAGGGTAATAGCAGAGTTAAAGGGCAGGTTACCTCTCGCTACATCATGCTTAATGATGTAGTTTGTTCACTACAGAGCTGTGTGTTTTAGCTGTGTCTACCCGATTGTGACAAATTTGTTTGCTTCAATTGCCCACAGCTTAATAGGATGGTCAGTGTTCCACAGAACAGGCAATGGCGAAGAAGGGACTTAGGGACGCATCTATTTCTTCCAGGCTGACATTTGCAATTTCATGGAAAGGCCTCTCTTACAGGGATGTAACACCTTCTCCCAAGGAAACAGGTCTTGCTAAATAACACTGAAACTCCTTAGCTTGGCACTTCTGGTCATTTCTTGCATATGCCATGTGCTCAAGTCACACTGGACTATCAGTGGCCTACGGTGAACCCGTTACTACCCTCCTGGGACTGTTTTGGAGTTTATTTTGTCGTTTTTGTTGTCATAAAGCTTGAAGTACTCTGAGTAGGAACTAGGGAAGATAAACATGTTGTAATGCACAGCATACAACTGTCGCATTCAGTGGAGTGTTGCAACACATTAGACCAATTTCCAAATAGACAAGTATTTTTTAAAAACAACTTTATTCATGTATAGTTCACATACCATGTAATTTATCCATTTCAAATGTACAATTCAATCGTTTTAAGTGCTTTGCTTTTTTGTATCTCTGTATGTCTACTCAGCTTCTGACTTTCTGCCTATAATCTTCTTCCCTCTCTTGTACACCTGCAAAAGTAAGACTAATTCTAAAATTCCAGTTCAAATATCATCTATTGGATGCTTTCCCAACTTATCTCAGATTTAATTTCTCTAATATAGGAGCCTCCAAACTTTTTTTCTGAAAAGAATCAGGGAATAGATATTTCTGGCTTTGCAGGCCATAGACTCCGTTCCAACAGCTTTGCTATCATAATGCAAATGTGGCTACAGCCAACAAATATGTGAATGTGGTTGTGTTAAAAAACTTTACTCACAAAAACAGGTGGTGGCATTTTGCCAAATTTCACATTAAATCGTATTGCTCAAACCTTGATCACATCATTCGGAGAATTATAATACCCTTAGTAATTACATTTTTTCCTTCTCATTAAAACAAATTTATTCTCAATAAAATCTTTTACACTGTTGTGGCCAAAGTTATTAATACAATCCTGAAACAAAGTAGGTGATTAATCCATGCTGGTTGGTTAAATAAAAACTGTACAAAGAGCACTGGAGCAGTACCTCTAGATTGCTACCAAAAGAATCAAACTTTCTGGCTATGTTAAATACAACGAGTTTTATATAGAAATGTATTCTCTTACAGCAAGTCCTAGGTTTCAGCATCAAATCTTAAGTCCTTTGCTTAGGTTTATTCTGGAAAAGATTTATAACACTGTCTCATTGAAACAAGTCACAACCAGGATGAGGCCTGACACATAGAAGATATTCAAAATGTTTGTGAAAGTGTATTTCAGTATAAAACTTATCCTTTTTTGAACCTTTACTACAGAAAACTAAAGTGCATAACTATACTAAGTTTAACTATCTTCTTACCCCCCCACACACACCTCTTGGGTGAAAAGGGAAGAAAAATAAAATTTTAAGAATTGGGAGATGGCAAATGTTTTCTGAATATTACAGATAGCCAAATTAGTTAGAAATTGACAGGCAGTTAGAAAGGGACCAGGTCCAAGATAGAGTCAGAACAGAGACGAGGAAAACTAGGCCTGTGGTTAAGGGCTGACCAGGTAGAAACGAGGCTCCAAGACGGATGCACAGTGGCTACACCTGCAATCTCCCCTACAGATAAACAACAGCTCAGAGCTGTGCTGTAACTAGCACTATTTTGTCCCATAAACCTAAGTACTGTAACAAACACATAGAAACAATGAGTTGACCAGAACACTCTGACCTTTACTCCTACCCCTTGCAGAAATACCTTTGTTTTCTGTGCTATATTTCCTTGCTATGTACATTGTTTTTCTATTAAACCAATATTAGCTAAGTAAATGTACTTATAATCCTATAGGTTGATTATAGTTTGACCCAAGCTAACCTGTGATGTTATTTTATTGTACAAAATCACCCTAGACAAAGAGCCGCAGTGGCACCTTGTCTGTCTCACAGGGGCTTTCTCTTAATACAACTTTTCCTACTGTTAATCTCCTTTGTCCTTTAATCCATTCTTTGGCATTCTGAGATACAGCTAACAGGTAGGTGTTATTTCCTTGTAACACTAGCACAATAAGCAAAAATACTAGTTCATAAGAAGTAGAGTCTCAATTATGTTAAGGAAGAAAGTTACTTTTTTTTAACAAGAGGATTTTTTTTTGTTTTTTGAGACAGAGTCTCACCATGCAGTTCAGGCTGGCTGTGAGCTCACTCTGTAGCCCAGCCTGGTCTCAGACTTGCAATGATCCTCCTGCCTCAGCCTTCTGAGTGCTCGAAATACAGGCATGCACCACCAAGCCTGGCTGAGAGTGAATTTTTATGACCAGGAAATGATTTGTTTAATTGCAAATATTTTTAGGGGGAAACAAGCCTACAGATTGGAAAATTATGGGATTACTCTGTCTTGTGTCTTTAAATGGGGATAGAAGGCAGAGTTGATGATAAGGTAGAAACCCCAAGGGAAAAAGCTTAAAGGGTGTTTCTCAAGATTAAGGAGGATCATGCCTTTGCAAATCAGTCGTGGGCCAGCATGGTGGAACGTCACTGTCTGTATACATATAGTCACATATGTGCCAATATTCATAACACAAATGGATAAAAGATGAATGAAAGGACACCAGTAAAACCAAACACAGCACAAGAACAGGTGGAGTGGACCTGTAATACAGAGCCTGGAAAGCTAAACTCCATAATGATGTAAGGATTCAGAAATTATTAAGACCAGCAACTTTCCTCAAAAAAGAGCTTTAGTTTTTTTCTCTCTGTTTTGTTTTGCTTTTAGTTAGGTACAGAGCAAGAAGAAGGAAAGCATATGCCTGTGGAGTGAAATTGATAATGTAATAAAATAATCATGGTAACCATGGGGAGATTATGGAATTACTCAGTACCCATATTGTCTCCATCTTTTCTATTCAGGAAAATTATGGTTAGATTTAAAGGAATAGAAAGATTATGAAATTAAAAACCAAGTGAAGGATGGAAACTAGAACCAAGTAAGTTTGAGACTCTTAGTTTAAAAAGGGTCTGTCAGGGTACTGAAAAAAATTTTGCATAGCTCATTAGTGTAATGGAGTAGAGAGTGCATGTTCTTCAAAGCTATGGACTTGTTTCGACTCTCAGAGAAGCAATTTTCTAGCGGTGTGACCTTGGCCAGTCACTGAAATGTTAGTTTCTTTCTCTGTAAAATGAGGATAATAATACATTTTTCACAGAGTTGTAAAAGTAGAACTAGTCCAAATTAGGCTAAGGCATAGGCTTAACCATGGCTATGCATTAAAAATTA
Organism: Chinchilla lanigera; assembly: GCF_000276665.1. Taxonomy (NCBI): domain Eukaryota; kingdom Metazoa; phylum Chordata; class Mammalia; order Rodentia; family Chinchillidae; genus Chinchilla; species Chinchilla lanigera. Next base: position 4,258,418 of record NW_004955490.1, read on the forward strand.
TATGGAAAAAAATTTTAAATGCAAATAATGTGCCCCATGTCTAGGGACTCTTGGAGAATTGGGTCATCTACATTTAAAAAAATATTCCTTGGGTAATTGTGATTCATAGATATGGTTGAGAATCATTTGAGTGGGTGTTGTACGAGGGTTAGAGAGCAGAACAGATGTTAGTAAAAAGAGAAATATAGCAATCATTAATAAGCAATGCACTTCATTGCTTTTATTTAAGATGTTAAGCAGCTATATTAATCAGAATTAATACTTTTCCAAAGTTTTCAGGTATCTTGCTTTGTAAGTTTTGGAATTTTTCAGCTCACTCATTTTCCCTTTTTCGAAGGCCTTGATTAGCTGTTCTGTTATTTAGAATATTGGCAACACTTAGCAGTAGATGTTCTACTCCTGTAGACTACATCCTGTGTCTTTAGGTGGGGGCAGGAGGCAGGGTTGATGAAGAGGTGGAAAGCCCAAGGGAAAAAGCTTAAAGGGTGTTTCTCAGCTGAAACAGGACCTTGCATTTGCAAATCAGTCATTGGCCAGCATGGTGGAACCTCACTGTGGATCTGTTGCTTGCTGTCTGCAACAGCTCTGCTTGTGGAACAATGAATGTTCATCTCACAAGTCTGTGTCAACCAGATTTCACCAATTGTTGAATTGAGAGAGCAAAAAGGCACTGTCTACTTGGCTGACTGAGACTGACAGATGCCGAGGATTCTCTCTCTGTCTCTGTCTCTGTCTCTGTCTCTGTCTCTGTCTCTGTCTCTCCCTCCCTGCCTCCCTCTCTCTCTCCCCCATCAAGTTCAGAAAACCTCAAGAATAAAATTCCATCTTCATCTTTATCTTCTCATTCACTTCTCACCTACTCAAATTGTAAGACAGAGCAAGCAGACTGCTTTGCACATACAATACAAAGCCAGAAAGTTTCCTTCATGGAGAAACCCACTGGAAGTACTACAGAGATTCAGTAAAAAACTGCCATAGCTCTGATTCTCACTTTCACTCAAAACTTTCTGCTCCAAGGAAGTATGCCTTTAGTGGGTAGGCTTTTGTGGGTAGAGGATATACTCTGTGCCATGGATGACTTTCAGCTAAAATGTAACCAGAGTAGCATGGGCAAAGGAGTATGTGATCGGAGGGCTGCAGGAAGCCACTTTCCTTCAAACTTCCACTCAAAACAAAGTCATAAAATCATTAACTTTCACATTTTTCTAAATTGTGAATTAATTGGAGAAAATTGGTCTTTTGTGTGGGGGTTGGTGAGAGAGGGTCTAGCTATGTACTCCAGACTGTTTTTAAACTTATTATGTAGCCCAGGCTGGCCTCAAACAAGTGGCAATCCTCTGGGTTCAGCCTCCCAAGTGCTGGAATTACAGGTGTGCGCCACCATACCCGGCTTGATCTTCTTTTAAAATACAGAGCCCCGAACTCATTTAAAAATGTTTAGTCATGCATACCTTAGCTTGAATTAATGTAATCAGATTGCTTTCTACCACATATTTAATTCAGTCTGCAATAGAAAGGACACAAATTTTTAACAGGAAGAATGGAAGTCTAATTTTTAAACATGGAGGATGGAAGAACTTTTTGCTGAAAAGGAATGAAACAGAGGCTAACTCAAGAGGAGAGTTTGGAAGAGAGCAAGGTGGTGTGAACACAAAGGTAAACTCTGCAAGAATATAATGCAATCATTTTCAGGGTTCATATCGGGCTCTGAGCAGTTGTTGTCAGCCTTTGCTTGCATAAATTATTTTTAGTTATTTTCAGCAACAAACAGGAATTCATGTTAACAGACACTCAGATATTCAGAAGCACAGCTGAACTTTTTTCAAAGATTGTATCACAATACTGTGGCCTTTGATTTACTTTAATTTACTCACTCTACTGCTTCCACATGACTGTGCCTGCATCCAATACCCAGATTGCTCTGCTAAGCAACGCTGGGCTGGCACAAGGGATCTGTTGCTATTTGGCTTTTTCTCCCCTGCCCTTTGTTTGTTAGGTTTTCTATGCTGGAGAATGAGGAATTTGTGAAGGGGAGATTTCCTATCTAGGGCTTTATCCTCTAAACTCCATTTAAATATTCAAGTGTCCAAAGTGCATTTCTCCTGAGTTTGGAAGTGGGCTGAACAACAGCGAGTGCAGGGAAGGGTACACATCAGTTTGTTCTAAATGCTTTCATTATTGGGCCTCCTAGAAACAGAAGAATGAACTAGAATTCAGATGATCCATTGAGGGCCCTTGCAAAAACCTTGACCTCCCCCCGGTTCTAAAAGAAATTGCTCTGTGGTTTTTAAGCTCTTGGTACAAGGTTAGTTTCCCTGCTTCACTGTCTGCTCCTGACTGCAGCAGCTTCATGAGCTAGCTGAAGACTAGCAGGAGGAAGAATGCATTATCTTTAGTAGCAATCATCTGAACCCAATTTAGACCCCGGTGCTATCAGAGATCAGACTATGTTCGAGGTGACTGGAGACAGGCAGGGCGTGTATGTGTACATGCAGGTCTGACTCTCTCCCCTAGTTCTTTCCAATAAGCAGAACGTAGGAACAAGAGAGACCTAGACTCTCAAGGAGAAAAATGTGATGCATTATCATTAAACTGGCTTCTCACAAAAGTTATCCCAGCAATCTGCATTTTTCTGCTTAACCAACTAAGGTAGGCTTTATATTGCACAGTATCAAATGCAATTTAAATATATATACAGGCAGGAAAATTGTAGCCTCCAGTTTATTGTATGAGATTTCCATTTTACTCTAGCTTTCCTATGGAGGGTACACACTCCACATCCAAGCAAATGGCTAGCGCTCTAATAATGCAAACCAGGGGCTGAGGTATTTGATTATAAGTGGTGTTGGGTATAGGACCCTTGTCAATACTTCTTTTTTTTGGTTTTTCTCTGGTACCGGGAACCGAACTCACGACCTTGCGCTTGCCAGGCAGGCGCTTCGCCACTGAGCTAAATCCCCAGCCCCCAATACTTCTATATGATTCTATAATGTGGGTTGACATTTACTGAGTCTTGCCTAGGTTTTGGGTATATTTCTAAGCACTTTATATGAATGAACTTACTCAATCTTCAGAAGAACCCTATGAAGTAGGGATTTTATTATCCCCATTTTGCAAGAAAGCTGAATGATAAAGAAGCAAGTGACACGTCTAAGGTCGAATGTGATAGTAGAACTAGGGATTCAAATCAGATCTGGCTCTAAAGCCTATACTCTTTATAACTATGCCGTGAGATCTACTACAATGTCAATCACATTGTAGGCAATTAAGAAACAGACAGTGTGGCTTTGAGGAAACTAAACTGATTTTAGCACCAACAAAACGACCAATGTTTTAAAACCTCTTCAGAGTTATCATATAAAAAGGCTGAACGGATTTGAAGGTAACAATATGCAGTGGAATTACAATGGTGAACTCCTACCATCTTGTCTAGTGAAACTCTGTATTATCTCTACTGTTTTATCGAAGAATTATTTTCTTATTCCCTATAATGGTTCGAGCAATCTTTCATTCTTACATCTGGTAATCTGAGCAATGTAGTTGAGGATAGCAATATGTAATGTAGCAACCACTGTTGACTCGTATTATTTTGCCTGGAGACTCTGTATCACTTTGAATGTTCTTGTTTTGACTTGTTTTTTGTTTGTGATACTGGTATGCTGCTACTCTTCTATTTCTTTGTTTCTCGTTTACTATTCTCTTTAAAATAAAAAAAAGGCTGTACTGTTTTGCATAATTCTGTCAGAAACAGTCTCTTTTACAAAGTCTGCCAAAATATGTTTACACAGTTCAGGAAAAGAAAAATGATATGATGTTTTTCAACAGATGTCATTATCCTCATATGGGGTACCCCCAAGAACGTTGTATATTGCCATAAACCCACTGCTCTGCCAGCCTTTAGAGAAGAAACTGAAAATACATGTGCAGAATGATGAAAATATTCTGAAATCGGATAGTGATAGTGATTGTACAATATTAAAATACTGAGTTTAATACTTTAAATGGTGATCTGTGACATGAGTTAAATCTTAGTAAAAACATCATTGAAACATTATTTGCCTGCTGGTTGTGGTGGCACATTCTTGTAATCCCAGTTATTTGAGAGGCTGAGGCAGGGGAACCAAATATTCTAGATCCTGCCTTTAAATAAAATAAAAAATTCTGTGAATGTAGCTCCGTGCTAGAACACTAGCTTAGCCTATGCCAGGTCCTGTGTTCAATACTCAGCACCAAAATAATGCATAGCAGAGCTAGGACTTTCATCTCATACAGCTTTCTTCTAACCTACATTATGAATCTTCATTTGTTATTCCCCAAACACAGCTTTTGTGGTGGCCTTCCTCTGATTGCAATCCTCTAGGGGCTTTCTCATCAAATGAAAAGGCTTTTCATGGGGATATGCAGCTTTGTTTTACCTTGCAGTCATTAATTTCACTAATAATTCCTCAAACAGTAACTGAACGGCTGCTTGCGTGCACTGAGAGTAGAAAGCTTGAGTACCTGTTTGTTCCCATGGGTTCAAAATAGTAATTGGGGATGATAAACCCATTCAAATAACTATAATACAGGCTACAGTTGCTGCAAGAACTACAGAAATATTAGTATCGTCTTAATTCAGAAAAGGGAGACAGCTTTGGGTGAGTGAGTGCATTTGCAGGTTCAGGAGGTTGGTAAGTGAAGGCTTTGTGGAGAAAGTAGCATTTGAGGTGTGTCTTGACAAAGAAAGGAATCATCACCTAACACACTGCATAGACAAAAACAGTAAAATATAAGGAATGTTTGTGGGAACATAGTGGCTATCAGAAGGAGTGGTGTGAGAGTGGATGAGAAATTAATATGGAACGAAATTATGGAAGATTTTCACATCAACATAAAGTATTTGGACTATTCTGGGATGCGCCATGGAATAAAAAGGTTATGGCTTTTGGAAGCAAACAAACCTGAGTTCAAATTCTGACTAGGTCACCGAATAAGTCACTTAGCTCCATAAGTTATTTTTCCTAATTTCCAAAATGAGAATAAGAGTATCTGTCTTGTCTTGGTTGTAGTGAAAAGGAAATGAAACAACAGTAGCTATTAAGTATTGAGAGAACTTGGTAGATGTTGGGAAAGAATAGAAGAGGTGATTAGAGCTAAGCATTACAAGGGATCTTTAATCAGCAAAAGGAAGAGGAAGGAGCTAGGCAATGAAATTGATCTGGAGGCTGTTACTATAGTTTTAGTGAGAAATTACATACATTGATTCCCAAAGTGCAGCAACCAGTATAAATGTATCCCTTACGCTGATGAAAGGCTAAAGAATGATGTCCTGCTAAGAGCCTGCGGAAACTGAATCAACAAGATGTTTGACTGATGAGCTGCGTGGAGCAAGGGAATAACACATCAGAGAGGATGCTGTGCTTTTGTACTTGACCAAATAAGAATCTTATTTCTATTCACAGAACTCAAGAAGTCATGAAGCATAACAGGTTTGGAATAAGAGCAGATGAGCTAGGTTTCAGATTTTTTCTTATTCTCTATCTTTTTTTGCTGTTTTAAAAATATTTCTATTAGTACATATATGTAATGCGTGCTGTTTACATTCACCTTAAGGTGTAGGTATGAGCTAAATAACTATGAACTAAATAACTATGAGCTAAATAACTCTACATGTACGTAACATATCCTGATTCTTTTTATTTACCTTCTGCTTCCAACACCCCTTCCTCCCTCCATCTCTAGATCCCCTTCCCCTATTACTATTACTATTATTAATTTACTATTATTATTATTGTTTTAGTTCATGTTTGTGACATAATGATTACATTCATTGTGGGTAGTTGGTGCATGTACATGACACATCTTAAATTTTTATGACCCACCCTATTCTTGGTCCCATGGTTCTCTTCCTATCTGTAAAATATTTATCTTCCTGTTTCCTTTTATTACTTTTATTTTGCTTTTATTTGTACTTTGGATGTCTCATGTGTGAAAAACCATATGGTATTTAAGCTTGTGTGTCTGATTTATTTCACTTAACATTATGGTTTCAAGGTGCATCCATTTTCCTACACATGTCTTAAATATAGATGAAGAGCTCAAAAAATTAGAACTCCCAAGATAAAAGACCCAAACAAAAAATGAGCAGCTGAAATGAACAGACATAGCTCAGAGAAATACAAATGGCCAATAAATACATGAAGAAATATTCCATGTATGCTGAAATGCAAATTAAAAAGACCTTAAGATTCCATCTTACTCCAGAAAGAATGACTGCCATCAAGAAATCAAATAGTAACAAATGCTTGTGCAGCTATGGTAAAAAAGAAACCTTTCTACATTACTGGTGGAAAGGTGAACTAGTGCAACCATTATGTAAATCATTATGGAGATTTCTCAAAAAACAGAAATTTCATTTGTCCTACCTATTCTACTAGGTATTTTCCCAAAAGAGTTAAAGACATACTATTACAATGATACTTGCCTAAAAACTTTTATAGAAGCATAATTCATAATAGCTAAATCTTGGAAGTAGCCTATACATCTATCAACAGATGAATGAATTAAAAAGTCTTAGCTATACATGATGGAATACTACTCTGCTATATAGAAGGATAAATCAATATTGGGTTACTGTGAAGAAATAATAATTTGATGGCAGTGAGGGACAATTAAGAGATTTGGAAGGCATAGGAGAATGAAGATGCTAAGAAAGTTTAGGGCTTTTTTCAAGCTTGAAGACACTAGAGACATACTGGGACAGATACAGAAAGGAAAGTAAATGTTTTTTCAGAAGAAATTTTCATGTTCTAAAGTATGCCTCAATATAGCCAGGACTAATCCCAAGTAAAAAAGCAGAGGCTTTAGAATTATCTTCCTCTTTCTCCTCCTTTTGCTCGCTCTTTCTGTATTACATGGTTCCAGCAACCAGAACTCAGAATTCCAACTGATACTATAATGTTTCAGCTAGGGTATACTGAGGTATTAATATGCTTTTTATTTATGGGCTGCATGAGAACTTGGGAATTAATGTATTACACTAAATCTATGGAAAATGTGTTTTGAGTTGCAAACTGTCAAGTATTGGGAGCACATCTTGTTTGTAAACTGCAGAACTGCCTTTGTTAGAAATCATGTTTATAATTTCTTCTGTTCCACTGGATTCATCTATTCTGGAGAGCTAGATAGTACATAAAGCACATAGGAGCTAATATCTGTTTTCCCTCTGGGGGTTCTAGTAGCAGTTAAATCAGCTTCAGGGACTTCACACTGAGCTACACCCCCAGCTCTTTTTAAAACTTTTTAGAATTTTGAGTCAGAATCTTGCTAAGTCTCTAAGTTGCCCATGCTAGGGCAGTGATCTTACTCTCTCAGCCTCCCAGAGTGCTGAGATTACAGGTGTATACCACCATGCCCAGTTTATTTTTCAGACAGGGTCATGCTAAGGGGCTAAGTTGCCCAGGGTGGGCTCAAATATGTGACCCTCCTGCTTCAGCCTCACAGAGTCCTGGAATTTGTAAGTACATATTCTATAACCAATCTTTTTTTCTACATTATGGACTTCATACTGCATTCAATTACTATGCCTTGAATTGCAATCATCAATCACAGTAGTAGACACAAAATGTTACTTAGTTTATTTCAACAGTACAACTACCATGTGTTGGCCACTAAACTCCAGGCATTAGAAGGATGACTTAGACACAGTCCCATCCTCAAAGTGCCTCTGAGTTAGTGACAGAGGTAGAAACAAAAACATATTTCATATATGTTAGAGACACATAAGCTGCCACTGGTGCACATTGAGGTACACTTAGCCCAACCTGGTGATTCAAGGAAAAGTGCCTGATGAATGATATGTGAACCAAATGGTAAGGGAATGCTTGGATCTGGGAGGTGAATATAGATGGGAGAAGCTAGGCAGAGAGGACGGTGTAGTCAAAATATCAAAGTATTAAGCACCAAGGAATGTGAAAGTATGCAGAGATTGTCTGAATTACTAACGTTTCAGGCATAAGTGGCAATGGGTGTGTCTTAGGCCTGCTAAGGAACTGAAGCTTTATCTTTTAGTTAAGAAGGAGTTATTTGTTATATTTTTAAAATGTTTGTGTAATTTTCAGTTGACAAATAAAAAATATTAAATTTTTTCACAAATATCTGAATGCTGTGGATTATTCAATTGTTATTCAAGTTCTGCATATGAATTTGGCAGATTATTAAAAAATCTGACATTCTTAAAATTAATCATAGACTTATAGATTACGAGAGTTGGGAAATCATAAATGCCTGTGAAATACAAAGCAAGATACAAAACTGCAAATATAATCTAATCCCAAATGAGGACACACACATGCACTCTTGGAACTGGGTTGTTAGAATACAAAAGATTTTTACTTTCTTTCCTTATACTCGTCTATGTTCTTAAAGCTTTCCACCATGTACATGTACTTCATATATCAATAAATAGCACTGAACATCATTTGAAATGTGGATGGTATAAACAGTAGAAATGGTGGAAAACTCTCCTTGTGCTCATCTTTCTGGTCACATTCAATCAATCCATGAGAGACAAGGATGACATGCAGAAGTTATTACACAACTAATAGATTCAATTAAAGGGCAGACACATGAAGCTTGTGAGGGAAAATTAAAAGAATGAGAACTGTGGGGAAGGAAAACAACACGGATGAAATATGACCAGTTAGCAACTGGAAAATATCCAGTGGGAAGACTTACTTTCACTGAATACTAAAGAACAGAAGATTAAATTGCAGCCAGAGGGATTTAGGGTAGAGCTATTGCAAACAATATTGATAATAAAGATTATCAAACCCTGACATGGGTCACAGGGAATTATCACTCAGCTATGAGGGGTGATTTTAAGTCTAGATTTATTTACAGGTGGGAGGATAAAACAAATGCCTTCATGCAGTACTTATAGCTGTGAAATCCCACGCTTACATGTTTTAATGGAAAAAAAGAATGATGATAACATTTTTAGATGGGAATGGGCAATTGAAAGGAATGACAGAGCTGGGGATAGAAGTCAGCGGCAGAAGTACCTGCCTGGCAAGCACAAGGTCCTGAGTTCGATTCCTGGTACCAAAAAAAATAAATATGAATGAGAGCTGGCGGCTATTTGCATCTTCATCTCTTCCTCCTGCCATATACACTGGTAAGGGATGTGGATATAATCAGAACACAACCGAGTATTATACATTGTTAGCACATAATGATCATAAACAAAGATTTTTTAAAAAATCACGATGCAATGAATAAACATCCAAAGTTTCTCTTTAGATTAGGTCTTTACTAGTTCCTAAAATACACCATCCCCAAGGAATTTTAACTGACAAGATCCTGCAAATGATGACTCTTGGAACTGGAGCTTTGGGAGACTGGCTCAGGCCCAGGGACCTATTTAACTGATGCTATGCTCTGAAATCATCCTGCAGAGCTTCTATGTGCCAAGCCTAATGCCAGTTCAATGACTTGACTCTGCAGAGTTAACAGGAACCCAGGAAGCCTGTTGCAATGCCATGAGGTACTGCTGTTGTGCAGCTAGGGAATTGTTACTGTGAATTACAGATCTCTGTGCCCTAGACAAAAATACTGAGCCCAAAGGGAGAGGGCGCAGGGAGTTCAGGGACCTCAAAAGCATTTGAGGGTAAATGCCTTCTTAGCTATAATTTCAGGATGAATGTGAATGTCCCCCTTATTTCCAAAGGATTTCTGGTTTAGATTAGGGGATGCCTTTAACTTGGAAAAAATCATTCTTTAATTCTACGATGAGAGCTAAAGCTGACAATGCAACACTGTTGGAAAGGAGAATAGGATGATGGTGTAACTCCTTCACACTGAGGTGGATGTGCACATAGATGACTCTCATGGTGAATACCTGAAGAAGAGCATGCACTCTCTTCAGAGTTGGGGTTCAACACAGAAGCAAGGAAAGGTACCTGGGTGGCATGGTTAACTTACTCCTCTTCCTACCATGGCACCAAGGCAACATTTTAAAAATTCAAGCACACATTATTGTGTGTATGGGTTCACCAGTATGAGTGCGCATGAACACAGATTCATCATCTTTAAATACTGTGAGGAAATAATGCTTGCTGAGCCCCCAAGAGTAGCAGACATTGTATACCTGTTATTTCACTCCAGCACTAGAAACTGATGCTCAGACACACTAAATATCTTGCTTAAGATTTTAGAACATGATAGAGTCTGTAAATAAAATCCATTTGGGGATGGATGTGGTGTGGGCTTCTTACCCAGATTTACAGCATCTACAAATAAGATAAACATTTTCTTTAATAACCTGACCTCATCTGACCTATGTGATGGCCTCTTGGGTGATTTTATTCCATACAGCTCCTGAGAGCATTCCTGACTTTCTGGCTGACTGTTACTGAAAAGTATCATGCTCTTTAATAACTTCGTTATCTGAGAATTTTGGTCTTTCTGCCTGGAATTGCTTTTCCTACTCTTCTACCTGGATAATGGCCCTTCCTTCTCTAGAACAGTTGTTTAAGGTGCTATGATAGGGTAGGGGTAAGGATGTGCGATCTAGTTGAAAGGGAGAAATACACTAAATTAATACATAATAAATAATACATTTAGTTTAACTAAAATGAAAATGGGTCCAAGATCTAAACATTAGAACAAAAACACTTTAATCTGCTGGAAGACAAAATAGATGAAACACTTAAATACATAGGCGTAGGCAAAGACCTTCTGAACGTAATCCCAGTTACACAAGAAATAATATCAAGGATCAACAAATGTTGTCACATCAAATTAAAAAGCTTTTGCACAGCAAAAGAAAGCACAGACAGAGTAAAGAGACAAGCTACAGATGGGAAACAAATTTTGCCAGATACTCTTCTGACAAAGGACTAAAACCTAAAATATATAAAAACTCAAAAATTAGACCCCCCCCCAAATTTGAAGACCCAATGAAAAAATGGACATCTTAAGTGAAGAAACCCTTACTTCTCAGATGAGGAAATACAAACAGCTAGTAAATACATGAGGACATATTCAACATCGCTGGCTATTTGGAAAATGCAAATTAAAACAGCAATGAGATTTCATCTCACTCCAGAAAAAATGGCTACTATCAAAAAATCAACCAATAACAAATGTTGGCAAGGCTGTGGGGAAAAAGGAACCCTTTTTCATTGTTGGTGAGAGTGTAAGGTGTTACAACTACTATAGAAATCAGTATGGAGATTCCTCAAAAAAATTTAAAAATAGAAATTCTATTTGACCTAGCTATTCCACCTCTAAGTATCTTCCCAAAAGAGTTAGACATCACACCCCACTCATATATACACACACACACACACACACACACACACACACATATATATATATATAATAGAACAATTCACAATTGCTAAACATTGGAAATAGCCTATATGTCCATCAAAAGAGGGATGGATAAAGGAAATGTGGTACAGGAACACTTTTGCTTGCAAACTATTTGGCTCACAAACAATCATTTGGCTAAATTTTGTTTTCGTTTACCAACTCTGCATCAGATGACAAACACAACTGTGGCCATCTTTCCCACACCAATATGAATGTGGCCAGTTCCAGAATTGTGAAACAGATTAAATTAATGAGCCAAGATACCACTATATGTATACATAATGGAGTACTACTCTGCTATAAAGAAGGATAAATTTGAGTCATTTGTAGGAAAAGGGGTACATCTTGAGAACATAACGTTAAGTGAAGTAAATCAGACACACAAGCTTACATATATGAAAAACTCAACATATAAAAAATTGCAAAATAAAAGGAAAAGAGAGAGAGGGAAAAATTATTATTTTCCAGAAGGTACGATGTATCTAAACATCTAAAAGTGTACCATGATCTAGTATAATTTTCTTATGTGCTTCATATGGTTTTGGCCTATGAGTCTGGTTTTTAATCTGTATATATGATAACTGGATTTACAGTGTCTTATAAGAGAAATGAATGAATCTGGTGCTGGCAAAATAAAAGGATCGGGGGAAGGGGAAAAAAGAATCTGCCTGCATTATGTATATGTACCAATTTCCTACAATCAATGCAATCATTATGTACTGCAAACAAGTACTAACAAAATTCAAAAAAAGAAATTTTATATAGTTTAACTACCTATGGTGAAAACTATAACTGAAAATAAATCAAACCATCTGAAAACACATGCTATATGGTTTGTTTATATAATCTTGCACATAAAAATATATGTGAGAAATACATAATATTAAACACTAAAATCACTTTCTGGACAGTGTATTGAGATGCTAAAACTGTGAAACTGGAAACTGAGATCCCATAAGCCAGTCACAAATACATTTCTGCCTTCTCATGCCAACAACACCGGGACTCACGGAGTCTTCTTGGTAGCCTGATTTATTAAAAATTGTTTCTCTTTTTCTCTCTCTTCAATGCAGACATATCCCTGTAGTACTACTTACTATATCCAAAACCTCTTAAACTGTTCCTGTCTCAGGAAGTATCAGCCTCATAGAATTCTATTCATATCTTTACTACAGCACCTACCAGGTCTTGTCATAAGTACTTAAGTATCTGTTCTCCTACATAGGCTGTGAGTACTTTTGAGTACCAGTCTTAACCATTTATTATTCTACGCATAGCACCTAGGACAGTTCTTAGAACAAATAGCAGCAGAGTATTTCAAAGCAAATTCCGTGGATCAGCATCAAAATTACCTAGGGCACTTCTTAATGTGTACATTCATGAAAGAGAAGTAAAAATTATAATTTAATTTTAAATTAAATTAAGACTCTGATTCAGTATTGCTTAGGGTGGACCCAGGATTCCCTATTTTCAAAGCATTTCTGAGGTGATATTAGTGCAAATGAAAATATGGCTTCTTCTGGTGCTTTCTCCATCCATTTTGCATCCTTCACAGCTGTGACCTTTCTTGTTGCTGTGGGACGAGATATGGAGAAACGTCAGAATTGGGGTGCAGGTAAGTTGTGAAGAAACTGAAGATGGTAATTTAAATTTTGCACAGAAAGTTTGCACTGATGTCTGCGCACCTGAATTGAGGCTGTATGAATTATAAAGGGGAAGTAGAGAAACTTATGACTGACTCCACAGGACTTGTTCATCCTTTTCCTGTCGAATTTCAGCAATGCAAGTGAAGGAACTGATCTCAGCATATGGAGAGAACCTTACTCGTCTGAGGATAAATCCATTTCTTTTGCCAGCTATGGTTCAGATGTATAACACACCTGAAATTCAAAAGACAGTTTACTGGAAATTTTTGGGAAACTGTCCTTATTTTCAGGAGAGAGTCTTTCTGTGGTTGTGAGAAAGAAGGTATGTGACTTTGATTGATGTCAAGAACTCTCTCGAGACCATGAGCACAATGTAGCCTTAGAGAGCAGTTGATGCTATCTAAGGTACTGTACCTGAAACAATCTGGGTCCTTGATAACATTTTTATTGTGGTGAAATATGTGTAACATGAAATTTTCCAACCTAACCATTTTAAGTGTACAGTTCAGTGCTACTAAGTACACCAATATTGCTGTGCAATCATCACCACCATGTAACGAAAGGGAAAAACTGTATAAGAGAAATTAGTCTTATTAAAACTTTGTTCTTTTGAAACTGCCTAACTCTGTAACAGCTTCATGGCTTTGTCATTACTTTCTTGACCCCAGTAACCATGAGACTGTAACCGAACAATAAAGGATGCCTGATTGTACCACTGTACCAAGCTTCATAAACTGATGATCATTAACCTACCCTTGTAACCAATGATCTCACCCTGCTAGCTAATCAGAAGAACTGCCAGGCTGTGCTGTCTCACCTTTGTACCTCCTACTTGTGCATCATATGAAAGCCCTAGACCACCTGAGATTGGGGCCTGATATTCTGGAAATGATCCTGATCAGTGCCCACTGACGTAAATAAATTTGCCTCCAAATCCTGGGTGTTGTTTCAGTGTTTCGGCTTTCCATTGCACTATCTCCAATAGATTTTTGTTTTCCTCAGCTGAAACTTCTGTAGCCAGTAAACTCCCTTGTTTTCCCATCTTCTAGCTTCTGGCAACTACCATTATATTTTCTTTTTCTATGAATTTGAGTACAGTAAGCATCTCATATAAGAGGAATCATTTAGTATGTGTTCTCCCATGAGCGGATTATTTCACTTTCATATTGTCTTCAAGCTTCATCCATGTTGTAGCATGTGTCAATTTTTTTTCCTTTTAAAGGCTGAATAATATTCCTTTTTATGGATGTACAACTTTAGTTTACCTCTTCACGTTTTGAGAGACACATGGGTTGCTTCTGCCTTTTAGGTATTGTGAATAAGGTTTTGATGTACATAGTTGTACACATATCTTTTCAAGTTCCTGCTTGCAGTGCTTTAGGTATATACCAATATGTGGGATTGCTGGATTATATGGTAATTATGTTTTTAATTTAAAATAAATTTGTTGTATGACAAATTTGTGACTGTGCTATTGTACACTTTCACCCACAGTATATATGGGTTCTGATTTTTACACATCCTGTTAAAACATGTTATTCTTTCTTTTTTATATTGGCCAGCAAATGAATATAAAATATTGCCTCATTATAGTTTTGAGTTACATTTCCCTAATGACTATGTTTTTGTGCGTCTTTTCACATGTTTATTGGCCATTTGTGTATCTTCAAAAGATATATTTGTTCATATTTTTTGCCCATGTTCTAATTTGGTTACATCTTCTTATCTCTGAGTTGTACTTGATAACATTTTTAAATTGCTGAGTTAAGGAACTCAGAAGTTACTCTTACATTTACTCTGCTGTAACTTCAGACTCCCAGGTAAGTATTCCAGAACACTACTTGTGGTAGATAATGGCCACCAAAGATGTCTATGTCCTAATTCCTGAAATCTACGACTACATTCTCTTATACGGCAAAGGGAACTTTGTAGATGTGATTAAGTTAAGGATCCTGAGATGGGAAGATTATCCAGGTGGCCCCATTATAATCACAGCAATGCTCATAACAGAAGCAGCAGGGTCAGAATCAGAGAAGGAAAAGTAACAGTTAAAGCAGAGGCTAAAGTGATGCAGTGCCAGGAGCCAAGGGTTGTGGGATGCCTGCAGAAGCTAAACAGGAGAAGGGATGAGACTTCCCTTAGAGGACTGGTGGTGAACCTATGGCACCCATGCCGCAAGGGGCTGTTTGGATCACTGAAAACTCTAATGGGTTCACCATCACTTCTGTAGAGCCTCTAGAAGGAACGCAGCTCTGGCAACATATTGATTTCAGTCCCTAATGATCCATTTCAGACTTCCAACTTCTTAGAACTATAAGACAATAAATGTCGTTTTAAGCCTCTAAATTTATGGTAACTTGGTATAGCAGCAATAAAAAACAAATATACTACTTGATCATTTAAACCAGACTGAATGTTGTACTATTTACAACAAAGAGATTTTTAGTTGTTACACTGAATAAACCAACAATAAAATAACCAATGTAAGGCTTCTGGTGAATTATAACTACATAGTAATCATGTTTATGGAGTTAGATAATAGGAAGTCATTACCTATTGTTATTTATATTTAGATGTCCTCCCCAAAGATTCATGCAATCATAGACGGGGCTTTTGGGAGGTAATTGGATTCTGTGGGCTCTTATACTCATCAGTAAATCAGTTCACTGATGAATTTATAACTAAATATGATGTTGGAGCCAGGTGTGGTAGCCCACATCTGCAGTCCCAGAACTTGGGAAGCTGAAGAAGAATCACTGTGAGTTCAGGCCAGCCTGATCTTTATAGCAAGACCTTGTCTCAAAAAGCTAATTAAAACAAAAAAGTGCTTTTGGAGGTGGGGCCTGCCTGGAGGAGGTGGGTCACTGGGGGTGTGAATATAACCTTACTGTGTAAGGTTATATTCTAGTCCCCCACTTCTCCCTCCTTTCTTTTCTTCCTGGACACCATATCCCTCTGCCATGTCATGCTGCCTTAGAGCTAGCTGACTATGAACTGAAATGGGAGCCAAAACCTCTCATTCTTTAAACTGTGGGTGTCGGGTGTTTTGTTCCAGTGACAAAGAAAGAAAGTGACTAAGACATTGCCTGACAGGGACTAGCAGGGAAAAAAAACTCTGATGCACCTCAGAATTAAAGAACAAGCAGAAAGGCACTCAGTTAATGTTTGATTAATAAAAGAATGACATTTTTGTTTAATTTGGTGATTGGCACTTTCCCTCCCTGGTTGAATGATTCTGTGGTACTGATCTGTTGAAGCTACGTATTCCTTACTAGGCTCTGACTTGGCATGTGTGTTTAAAGGTAAATAAAGCATAGGAGTTGATTGTTGCCCCAGAGGCTTGTCTCATAAGCTCAGGCTCTTTTGCAAACTCCATCTTATCTCCCACAGGGACCATTTCCTTCTCTGTTATTTGTTGTTATATCACTAGACTGAGCTAAGCACCCAAACAACAGATCTTCCTCCGCAGGTGCCAGGGGACAGAAACTTAGTGCACTTTCCTTTGGCTCTTCTGTTCCAAGTCTCCAAAACACCAGGGAAGCATATCATGTCTAAGTCCCCTGGTCACCAGGTCCTGATTGTCTTGGGTGGGCAGAAGTTCTTGCCTTAATACAAAACAACAATAGACAAGTTTATTTCCCATTTCCCTTCTACTCTTGATGTTTACAGTTGATGTTAAAATGGAGTTTTCTGTCTTCTGTCTCTGATTAAAGTGTAGAGAATTACAGAGAAGTGCTGAAAAGACGGTTTAGGACCCTGCAGATTACTCTGAGGGGAGAGGAACACTTACTGAAAAACATGCAAGCAAGACCTGTGCCTGCAAGTATAGCTGTTTCCAGAATAAAATGTGCTATTAATCAGGTATCTGGATCCCAAGGATGAGCTGCAAACAACTGGAGATACAGTCTTCTTTGTTCTAGTCTAGCTGATGATCTCAGTTGTGGATTATTCCAACATTTAGCAATCTCCCTAGACTGCAGTATTGTATGACTTTTCACAGCAGGTCAGTAGTCAGACTAATGCTATAATATGATCCTTGGCAACTGCCACTCAAATCTCAAGAATCATGGGAAATTAGATGTTTCTTTGAAAACAGATCTCCAATAAACTGCTTATGTCCATGCCTCAGGGACCAACGAGTAAATTAACCTGGGGAGGCTGGCCTACCCCATCATATGTCCCACAAAAATCAACTTCAGGTGGAGAACTTCACTTGCAGCTTGTGTTTTGAAGGAAGACAGCCCTAAGTTCTACTCTTGGCTCTTTTACAATACATTTGGAGGTAATTTGAGGTTGCTTAACCATTTCAAGTCTCAGTGTCATCTTTTGCAAGATGGGGATAGTTGTTTGTATCTCACAGGGTATTTGTAAGCATTAAATAAGATCACATGTGTACAAATTCTTAGTAAATATTAAAGGGATTGTAAAGTGTAATGGCTATTTGGGGGTCACATTCTTGTCCTGTGATGCTCTAGACTTGGCTGAGAAAGGAAATTTCCAAACCGTTTCTTCCGCTGGCCATTCGAGGTTTCCTCCCTCACTCATGGAAAGGAAACCAGACGCCATCACCACCTCCTGGGCCAGCATCTACATACGCCTTTCAGACAGATAAGCTAGTTGTCTGACAGAGTTATTACTTTACTGTCAATTCATCTGAGATGAAGGGAGGGGAGGCTGTGCCTTCTCAGCATAAGTAAGTTGGAGAAGCAGCCTTATTTTGGTCTTTTTGAGACACGGTTTTGCTATGCACTTCAGGCTGGTCTAGATATCACAGCGATCCTCCTGCCTCAACCTCCCAAGTGCTGGGATGACAGGCATGAGCCACCACGCCCAGCTGAAGCAGCCTATTTTTAAAAGAAAAAAAAAATCCTAATGTTTATAAATGCATTTTACCCAATGACACTGTTTCAGTTGTTAAATTCTTGAATTTTTTCCTTACTGGTTGATAAATAGCTACTTCCCTGAAACTTCTCACTTACCCCTTTGGCCAACCCATCCTCACCCACCTTGCCATGCTCTATATGTACTATTATCTACCAACGAAAGACTTAAGGCCTGGCTCAGCAATGGGCTATGGGATCCTCCTCCAGGGATAAGCCATTGTGCACTCTAATTGGTCACTGCAGATCAGTACAAGTGGTAATCTCCTTTGACTATCACCACTGTATTAAACTTGAAGGGATGTTCCAGCAGGAAATCAACCTAGAATTATTCAGTTGCTTGATCATGTGCACCTGAGACCTTGTGTTACCAAATACCCCACAGAGCTGGTTATAGCTGTCACTGTGTCTTGGTTTCTTTATCTCTAAGGTGTGAAAGATTCTCTTTGTAATTATGTCAAGATTTTGTCAAGGAAAGAAAACAGTGGTGTTAACCAGATATAAAGGTATAACACACGAGATTTTCATCATGACCCTAGTTCAAAAAGAAATTTAAGAAAGGCCATTCCATAAAGGGAATGGGAGGAGCCATGAAATGAGGTTTCAAAAACAAAGTCTAGGTTAGGTCTGGCAAAAAGAAGAGGCAGCATTCTACAGGAAAATGTAATGAAAACAAGAGTAAAGCTTGATAGAGTCTCTAAGCAGCAATACTAACATATTACAGGCAAAATTATAAATGAGTGCATTCCTCCCATCGAGGCAGAGGCCACTTGATTGGCCGTCTATCTGTTATTTCCCATAAGAACACCAAACATGCAGTGTGTGCAGAGGCTCAAAGTAATGTCAGAGAGCTAATCATGCCCCAATGCACACTTTGCTCCGTCAATATTCAGTCTGCCTTTGCATTCCCAAGGAAGCTCAACAAAGAAACCAGGTTCAAGAAAGTTCCTTAACCTCTCTGAGCCCTGATGAATTTCCTCTGTAAAACAATGCAATTGTACCTACCTTTCATGATGGCTGGAAGTTTAAAATGAGAAAATCTTCCTGCCGCTACTGTCTCTTACAGACATGCTTTCTGAAAGAAGCTCATATTCATTCCTTCGCCATTTAGTTCTCTATTCCTAACACTCCAATTTTCAAAGGTACCAATGCTTCTTTGTGTTCGGTTCAAAGTTCACTTTTCTATTGTCTATTTATTCATTCTTTCTCTGCCTTGTGATAAAGAGGAGGGATAGAAAAACGGGTGGTATTATTATCTTCATTGTATAGATGAGGAAACTGAGACCTAGCAAGTTTAGGAAATTAACCCAGGGTCTAAGAGGTATCCAGGGTAGCACAGTTAACAAGTGACAGAGGGAGGATTAGAACCTAGGTCTACTCCTTATAGATTACTATTTTTGGGTTTCGTGTACTGGTTCCTTTTCATCACTGGACTATTCTAGTCATTAAATTTTTGAAATCTGGTCATCAACAATTCTTTCCATCATTGTATATGTATGTGGATCATCCTATCAGGAAGTAGAGTCCTTTTCTCCCCTTCTTTGATCTGAGCTGGCCTTGTAAATTAGAATGTGGTAGAATGCAGTGAAACTGTAATGTGCCAGTTCTGGGACTAGGCTTCAAGAAGCCTAGAAACTTCTACTTTGGCTTTCTTGGTAGCCAACTCCCATGCATGAACCTTGTGCTACATGACTCAATGATGAGATACCATGTGAAAGAGAACCGAGGTACCCCAAACCACAACCAGCACCAGGGCCTCAGACATGCATATAACAGGTACATATTTAGCAGCAGACAATTATAGCTACATGAATCTTGAGAAACAGAATTATGAAAAAGAATAATTCAATGTTACCTTAAGCCACCAAATTGGGTTGTCTTTTGCCACAGCAATAATAGATAATTGAAAACATGCCATCCAAGTGCTGATGACTTCCAAATTTATATTTTCAGCTCCAACCTGTCTCTTGAATTTCATACCCATATATCCATTTAGTATTTCTTTTTTATTCTGGCAGTGATGAGAATCAAACCCAGGGCCTTGTGCATGCCAGAAAGTCACTCTAGCACTAAGCTTATATATCCAGCCTCAGGCTTATGTATCCAGCTGCTCGCTAGATGATTGACAGGCTACACATTCAATTTAAAAATTGGCAACAGCTTTATTGAGATATAATTCACACACCATGAAATTCAACCATTTACAGTGTACAACTGAATAGTTTTTACTATATTAACAGAGATGTAACATAGACCATTGATTCCCACACCAACACCCAAAGAACACTTATCACCATCTGACACTATATGCTATAGTTCATTGTCTGTGTATTTGTTGTGTGTTACTCCTATAGGGAAAGTTATGGAAATACTCTTTTCAGATTATCAACAGAGCATCTAGCAAGGAAGATAGCTGACAGTGGCTGCTGACATCCCTTTGGACATACTACCGAGTTGGTACCAAAACCGCACTTCTGTCAGGCTGCTCCTAGGCAACAATTGAGCATGACCTATGTACAAGTGTTGTCCCATTCCCAAGGATGCCTCTAGTGAGAAGTTAGGCTTGGGGATTCCCCACTGACCTGGTTAAAGATTTTTAAAACTGTGTTAAAGTCTAAGAATCTTTCTACTCAAACATTTTTCTTTATCTCTCTCCTTTCACATATAGGAAGCCCTTCTGAACCTTGTCCTGGTCCCGAGGAATCCGTATGTGTAATCCCAGGGAAAAGTTACCGGAATTCCAATAAGTAATTCCAATCTCCCACTTCCAGTCCATTCCACAGCAAGAATAAAGATGCTAAGGCATGTTTGTAGTTGTGGGGAGCCAAGAGGTAGATGGAGTCTGAAGTCCAGCCAGAACAATGGCTAACCAGAACAAAGGCCCCTAACCTAGGGCTCAAGCCAGATTTTATTAACTTGTGAAGAGGGGAGTGGGTCAGAGATGAGTGACTGAGAAAGGCAGGAAGTAGGTGAGTGCTGTGAGCTGCGGTAGGTAGGAGGCCTGAAATCACCTCTTCAACATGCAGAGAGAGAGAGAGATGCAGAAAGAGTAATCTGCATAACACAGTTTGAGGGAGTATCTTATATTTAGGGGTCAGTACTTCAGCTCTGATATGCAATCTTCATGCCCTGAGACGTCGCAGATTCTTACTTGAGCCTCAGTCTCAGCCGACAGCATGGCATCACTCAGCCTAGCTCACGAATAATACTTGGGAGCCGTAGGTGGGGCATCACTGACCTGTGACATTGCTTTAATGACTACACATCAGCACCTCAGCTAGACCCATTTGCATTACTTAAAGCCAGTTGAGGGCAAAAAGAAATATCCTAGCCAACTCTGTACGTATCAATGCATGCAAGTAGAGCCAAATGCTCTTCTTCCAAGGAGAGCTGTCCAGGTGGTCCTCCACATCCACACAAGTGAGAATGGCAGGGGAGTCTAAAGACTTTCCAGCTTACTGCTGCTCCATCACTTTTATGTTTTATAAGTATTTTCTCAAATGATTATCTTGCACATCTAAACTTACCTTGATGTTTGCTTCTTAAAAGACCCAAAGGGACCTACCTATCATGTGTCCCATTGAAGGGACATGGGGATACTGCTAGGACTGACCAGTAGACCAACAAAAACCTAGAAATTGGAAAAGGTCCTTAGGGTGAGGGCCTCTATGTCTGGATGCAGTGGTGAAATAAGCAGGTGACAACAGTGGATGTTATTTCATGCCCAAGAGGTAGATGGAAACCCTGGTGCACATCGTATGCCAGTCCAGAAGATAGGTTAGATGAGGCATCCTGAAGCAAAGACCAAAAGAGACAAGCAGAGTTTGGTAGTACTCCAATTTCTAGAAGAACCTGTAAATTTTTCCTATTCTGCTTACTATACTCTGTAGTATGGAGAGCTGCACAGATAAGAACAGTAAGAAATGTCACTCTTTTCCCCAGCAAGTTTTTCTCAAGAGCACCATCTTCTTTAGCGCCCCATGCATCTGTTATGTACCCACATGTGTCTTCACATGGAATTTCAATGCCTTCATATTGCACATTGAACTGGCACTGTATAACATAAAAATAAATGTAATATTTGTATTAATTATCTATAATTTCAATTTTTAAAAATGACATTAGATAGCAAAACAAAAATGACAGAAAAAGACACCACAACTAAGTGAGAGATTGCAGAAGAAAAACAAGTTTCTTATTTTAGCACCTTTAGGGGAACCTGCCCTTGCATGTTGAACAAAGGTGCCTCCGCTTTTCTGATAACGCAGCCCCTTTTGAAAACTTATGGCCTCATGTAGCTGGAGTCAAATATGTCCAACACCTGTTTGGGTGTGTGGCAGTCAGAATGCTTAGCTCTACCCCTTCCTGCACCCATCCTTCACCACAACAATCCTCTAGGTGGTTGTACAGATTGAGGGGAGGATAATGGTTCCAATCACATAACAGGTGTGTGCTCAGGTTATAACCTGGGAACGCACAAGGCTGCCACCTTTTGTCCACTCCACAGCCCCCCCACCCCAGGTCCAGGGCCATCAGTTCCATGATGTCCCTAGAATAGTGAAATCCATGGATGCTCAAGTTCCTAATGTAAAACGGTGCAGTACTTCCATGTACTCTGTGGTTGTATCCTACACCTTATAGCACCTCTAGATGACTTATACTACCTAACTCAATGCGAGGGCTACATACATGATTGCTAGACTGTATTGTTTAGAGAGTAATAACATGGAAAATCATCTCCATGTTCAGTATAGATGCAGCCATCACAGGCCTAACTGAATTTCCTATGTGGCGAGTCAGATCCACACACGTGCCCATGGATCCTGAGGGGGATTGTTCCTGAGTTGATCGCCTGAGCAACACATGCCGGTCCTCTCCCGTAATACCTGGCAATGCCACAACTGTTGGTTTCCTTCCCCTTTCCTAGCATTCTGTGACACTGTCATTGTTCACAATTCTGCATCATAGCTCTCTTCATTTTTTTTTATGCTTATAAGACCTTCCTGAACAGTCCTGCTGTTTGGGAAGGAGTACAGGCTTTTCTATACCCTGCCACTGTCTGTGGGACAGTAGGGGCCATCTAAAGCCAGTCTGCCCTGCCCGGCACATCCTTGTTTGCTCAGACAGAAACCAAGCTGGAGAGATGTGGCTGTGCTCCTCCTGATCCCTGGGCTCTCCGGAGTGCACCTCTACCTCCTTCTCCTTTTTTGTTTTTTTTCAGACCTGAGGATGGAAGCTAGGACTTTCACACTGAGCGGCATCTCTAACCCTTTTGTATTTTTTATTTTGAGGCAGGATCTGGTTAAGTTGCCAGGGCTGGGCTCAAACTTGCCATGCTCCCTGCCTCAACCTTCCAGACTGCTGGGATTATAGGCATAGGCCACCCAAAAAAACCTCACATCTTTTATATATCTGTATGTAGTATGTAAGTTATTCGTCATACAGGAGAGATACATATCTTTAGTTTCAACTAAACCACACTGGGTCTCTATAAAGAGGAATCTGTAGATAAAATTTCAAGGCAGTGAATTTAAATGGGTAAGTTGAAAGATTTGGTTGTAGTCCTGCAATAGTTTTGTTTTTGCTTTTTATTCTTGTTTTTTACACTGCACTATGATTTAATCTAATATCACAAAACGTGGAATTACAACTGCTTCCAGTTTCTAAGAGGAAGGTTATGCATACCTCCATATTCTGAACTATTACATTTGAACCATATTGTAATTTTTTATGTCATAATGGATCGGTCTGGAACTGCAGTGCAGACTCTCAGAATATAACATGGAAGCATTTAAAAATTTGTGCAATGTTTTCTCACTAAAGATAAAACTTACTTTTATGGACAATTTGCCTTTGGTTTAAATATACCAAGTTGGTGCTATATTTCAAAATGTTAGTCACTAAGTATCATGGACCCTGGAATAGTTTCAACTCCTAAAAATGATAAAGAGTTAATGATCACTTTGGTGACAACCAAAATTTCCCTTCACTTCAAAAGACTGATCTAGAGTGCCTGTTAATTTTTTTATTAGAACTGTGTAACTAGCTGCTTTCAATGGCATAAGGACAATGGTTACAATGGGTTCAACTATTATACAATTATGCCAATATTTTAATTAAAGCAAAAGCATCTTACAAGTAAATACAAATACTGTATGGCTTCAAAATAGGAATGTTATACCTAGGCTTGTTACCAAGCTCACGGATTTGAGTTTTCAAGGAAAATCAGAATTTTAAGTTAAAAATTTCAAAAAATAAGTTAAAATTTCAATCTCAAGGAGCATGTAATACATATTACAAGTGACAGTATGAGAAAAATCTTGCACTGCGACTTAAAAGTTGATCTCTACAACATATTCTTAAAGTAGCAGGGCATTGGTATTTTGAAATCTCAATTTCCAAGTAAAGAGTGATGCATACCTCTCTGTGTTCATATGTAACACTCACATAAGGAACACATGACCTAAGGAATGGTAGACGTTTTTGAAACTTAAAAGATTCTATGTTAACTAAGGCAACCTCTGTCCGGGGCAATTTTTCAAAATCCTCTAATACAATTGGATGGTACAGGTCTTATTTTTACCTGCTGGCCTTTGTTCATCGGTGCATTTAAACATTATTTCCTCACCTCCAACTGCACAGTATATCCAACCTATAGAAAAAGTAAATCTTAGTTCAATTGTTGCCAGTATTGTTCCTGTAGTAGCAAACCATCACATGCTAGCTGGGCAGGAACTAGAAGTTTATTTTCAGTCTCTACAAGACTAAAGTTCAAACCAAATTGAATTTTGCTAAAAGGAATATTGCAATGCAACAAATATTGGTGTTATATGCTTCCTATGATCTATTTCACACTGCAGAGAATTATATCTATGTGGGCCACTGTTCCAAGAGACAAATTTGAACAGTTCAAAGATTTTTAAAATGCACCAAACTTATAAAGTCTCAAACAAAACTTGAATTTTCTGTACCAATTCCTGTCAAATGAAGTTCTTTCTTGTTTACCATTTCTCTTGTAAACGTGTGTTCTATTTTCTTTCACTTGACTTACATAGGTTATAAGACGTAGAGAAGGATCACTGGTGGAATTGTAATTTCCCTCCCAAGAGAAATATGATCTCTCCTCCCACCTCTAGAAAGGGAACTGCTCCAGCTATGACAGAAGCTCCCTGCTTGGAGTCCTGTGGGGAGGCAGAGGACTCCTCCTATGATAATCATCTCTGGGATGATGACCCAAAGAGGCAGGTGGGCCACCATTTTGACTTCTTTTTTTCACCATTTGATAGTTCATCTTTTATTCAGTGGCCATAGAACATTCTTTTCTCTAGCTCTTGGATAGCATCAGCTGCATCTCTGGCATCTTCAAATTCAAAAGCCGTGCTAGCAGGATTTCAAGCAACTCACAAACTTCGGAGTGATCCATAATAGCCCCAAATTCATTCTGACTTAGTCTTGTTACCATTGTTTCCAAGATTACTTACATGAACTTTATAGCCCAATGAACAGGAATCGTGAGACATCTCCAGAACTTGGGTGAGAGACAGAGAGACTTAAATTTAAATGCTTGGAAGAGTCTTCCTTCTCTTCACCTGCCTTGCTTCTATGGTGTTCTCATTTATCTGGTGTCCATGAGATGGCTTGCTTTTAACTAGATTTATGGGCCTAGAAACCTTGCTAGGCCTTCTGAACTTCTTATTTTAACCCTAAACTGAGATAATCTGGCTTTTTTATAGGTCTTCTAATGATGAGGACAGATCATATATTTAAAAACCCACATTAAATATATTTTATTAATTTTATAAAATATTATGCAACCACAAGATTGTTGGAAAGGTTTATTACAATCTGAAAATGCTGATCCATTTTTCCAATTGCTTTTTAAAATTTTGAGTCTACCTTTTATATAATGATGCCCTCTGCTGTTATGTTGCACTATCTACTTCAGGCCAAACAGGAGACTTGGTCTATGTCATCATTCTACACAAGACATTTAGGGGTGGGAATGATACTTGGAAATCATCTAAAATCTCATTTTAAAGATGAGAGAACAAAAATTTGCACAGAGATAATGAAGATAGTGAAGTGCTTAAAATCAGTCAAAATAGGACCAGACCTCAGGCTTCTTGGCTTCAAGTTCAGGGTTCTTTAATCAGAATGCAAATATAGAAGTATAAAAATACTATCAAGTTTGACCTAAATGTTCAAACAAACTTTATTATCTTGACACACACTTGTTCTTCCTCCTAAATTCATTATCCTTGTTAAAGAGTTGTTAGTAGCATCAACCCAGTCTCCCAAAACAAAAATGCCAAGTCCGTTTTAATTCAGTCCTCTTCTTCCTAGACCAAATTTTGTTATATGGTCTCATTAATTCTACCTTCCAGCTCTCTTTCACCCTCTTCTCCATTTAGATTACCCCCATTTAAGTGTTCTTCCTTTCTAGCTTGTCTTATTTCAATAACTTCCTGAATGTTGTAGCATCTTCTCTGTTCCCTCATCTTTCCTTTCTTCCTTTATCCAGTACATTCCTACTTAAAATTCTTACACTATTCCAGCAGTATGCTAGAGATAGAGCATTGAAGGGGGAAGCAAACATAGTATGTGTTCTCAAGGAACTGAAAAGCTAGTAAAGAGAGATCAATATATAATAAATATGAAATCCTGATTCCTTCAAAATATTACCCAAACAATCTGCTGATGAGACACAGCTGAGTTTATTCTTTCTGCAACATGGGACAGTACTACCTCAACAGAGATTTAGTAGTATCTATAAGTAGTGAGGATGAATTAAGGATATTTATGAGATTTTGAGCTGTAAAGGCAGATATTTCAATTAGAAGAGCCTTGGTTATGATTAAATAAGGATCATGATACAATGCATTCAGTTTGGGGAATCCAGCAGGTGAGGCTTTTGAGAATGGCTCAATGCTTTGAATTAAATTACTGCCCAGTGTTGTCCTTTGAGGTGATGATTCTTCAGGATTGTACAACCGAGTTCATTTGCATCTTTTACTTTTTAAGCCAAAGTTTCCTGGAATAATAGAGTTATATTGATGAAGACTATAGAATGATGCAGACAGTAACCTGCGTGATAATAAGTGGTTGCACGTCTCATAAGTAACTACATCAAGAACTTAGAGAGGCATATAGGAAGTACTGTGGGAAGGTGGAGGAGGGAAGGGACACCATTCTTGGATTCACACTTGGGAAGAATCAAAAGAATTTAGATTTCAACTCTTTTTTAAAAATTAAATAATAATCTATTTATAAATATATCACATTTTGTTTATACATTTGTCAGTTGATAGATATTTGGTTATTTCTGTGTATTGGCTATTATAAGTAATATGAACATGCATATGCACATTTTTTGTGATCATATGTTTTCATTTCTTTTAAGCATATAGCTAGGTAAAATTCCTGGATAACTCTGTGTATGTTGTATTGTAACTTGATGTATAGATTTTTTTGAGAACTTGCCGAACTATTTTCCACAAAGATTGAATCACTTTATGTTTCTACCAGTAATGTGAAGGCTAAAGTTTCCCCATTATTATTTTTTTTTTTTTAAGTTTTTTGAGGCAGGTTCTCACTAGAAAGTTCAGGCAGGACTTCAACTCGCTATGTAGCCCACACTGGCCTCGAACTTGCAGCAGTCCCCTTGCCTCAGCCCCTAGAGTGCTGGAATTATAGGTGTGTGCCACCACATTTGGCTTCTCACTGTGATTTTGATTGGCATCTCCCTAAGGATTAGTTCTGTGCTTATCTTTGGATGTTTTTGTCAGCTACCTGTACATTACTCATCTTTTTATTATTGAATTATAGAGCCTATTATTTTGGCTATAAATTCTTTATCAGAGCTGGGGTTGGTGGTGCATGTCTATAATCCCAGCACTCTGGGTGGCTGAGTTGGGAGATCTGTAAATTCTAGCCCAGCCTTTGCAATTTAGCTGCTTAATGAAACCCTGTCTCAGACTAAAGATAAAAAGGGGCTGGAGATATAAACATTACATCTCATAAATATGAATTAAAAGTAATAATAATAATAATAGTAATGAAAATGGGGCAAGGGGACCTAGAGATGGTTGGGGGGAGGTCAGTGGGGTGGGCAATAAAAATAATGTAGACGGGCATAGAAGGGCAATAAAAATAATGAAAATGTATTATATACATTACCTACTGTTATGGTTGATGCATTGTGTCAACTTGGGGAGTCTAGAGGTTTGGCTAAGTGACTCAGCAGGAAGCCAGGGTGCTTACTTTGTATATATCCTGAGCCTGTGGAAGAGGAGCGCATGGAGATTATGTGAGAGCTACACGCCCCTTAGGTGGGGGTAGCCTGTTTACAATGTAAGACAGGGAAAAAAGCTGCTTGCCACCATTTCTCCCTTTTGCTCTGGCTGCTTTGCTGTTCGGCTGCCATTCCCCCCTTTGCTCTTGTTGCTTTGCTACCTTCTGCCTTGGAGCCAGCCAAGCATGGACTGAAACCTCCACAAACCATAAGCTAAATAAACCTTTCCTTCCTTAATTTTTGGCGTTGGGTATTTTGTCTCAACCACAAGAGAAAAGTAACCAAGACACCTATTCCCTAAAATGAATGTAAAATTCATGTGTTACAAACATGTGCCAATAAAATAAAATTTTATAAAAGACCTGTTTTGTTTCCACACTCACTTTTTTTGGGTGAATGTCAGATCCTGCTCTACTTTTCCTACTGGTCATGGTCATCAGTGATGTCTACCCTATGGCTATAGTCAATCAGAGAACTCCTCTTTCCATGTCTCTTTGTGCACTCCAAGTCCTAGTTTTCTCTGCCCAGCTTCATGACATGGAGCCTTGTGAGGTCCTTCCACCCCAACTCTAGAGGCCCTGATGTCTGTACACTTTGTTGACAAAGTTGGCATCTATATTTATGTGGGATATTTGTCTGTAGTCATGATACCTTTGTGTAGTTTTGGTATCGATGTAAACCACTGATCTCACAGAATAAATTAACATGTGTTGTTTTTTACTTTATTTTTTGAAAGATTTTGAAAAGGATTGGTGTTAATTCTTTTTTGAGTGTTTGGTAGAATTAACCAATGAAGCTATCTGGTCTTGGATTTTTCTTTGTTGGCCTTTTACTTGGTTATTACTGATTTGAATGGGTCTAATATTTTATTCTTCTTCTTGAGCTAGTTTTAGTAATTCATGTATATCTAGAAATTTATTCATTATAGCTAAATAATGTAATTTTGGCATAACAAATAAATTTTGATAAAGCCCAAGTTTTCTACTTTTTCCTTTTGTTGCTTATTTTTACTGTCATAGCTAGGAAACCTTTGCCTAACTGAAGATAATGAAATTTATTCATATGATTTTCTTTAAGACATTTATAAATTTAGTTCTTACATTTACATTTATGATCCCTTTGGTCAATTAAACTTTTGTGCATGGATAAAATAAAGATTGAGGATTATTGCTTGTTTATTTCTGGATCTATCTGTCCAAATGTTCTTGTGCCATTACTAAAACTAATATGATTGTAATGCCCATCAGTGCCCCGAACTTGCTGTAGACTTTAGCATCATAGCAAGGGTTTTGGAGAGAGAATTTTAATTTTCAGTTTGAGGAGAGGGAGTACATCTATCTGGAAAATGCCTTACTTTCGAGACAATTCAGAACAAAGCAAAACATGGTGACATTTCTCTAGGGCCTCAACCCTTAGACAGTGGGCAAAAGGTTGGCATTTGTCTTCACATAGGCATTAGTGTACTCCATGCTGTTATCCAACTGTTTGAAAATTATCTAATATGCAGTAATCTCGATGAACTGAGGCCCGAGCTGCTCACAGCCCCAAGCACAGACCTTTATCTCTTCTCTCCTTCTATTCTCTGAGGACCCCATCTTCTGCTTCCCAAGGTAGTTGTAAATAATCTGGAAGATCAACTGGGAATCCGTAGGTGTTGGTAGTGGTGTTGGAGATAGCAATAGAGATAGTAGTATTAACAGATTCTAAGAAGACATATGGGGAAATAAAGATGTACTTGACAGGAGATGAAGAGGAGGAAGAAATAGGGACACTGGAAAGTAGCTAGAAATGAACAAGAAGGGCATCCAAAATCTTAGCACTGAGATTAGCTTTTGCAGAGAGAAGAGACAGAGTACTTCAGGAGTGCACATCTGGCTATGACAATATTTAAGTTGGAGAAAAGTCAGAAGGATGGAGCAAAGAAGACAGGCACTTAGATACATTAATATAAGGAAAATTTAAAACATATAGACTCCCACCCCACTGCAAAGAAAATTCAAGATGTGTGAGCATAGGTGGATGGGGAACAATTTCTTCTTCTTCTTCTCATGCAAATATTACTTATACCCTCTTGAAGTTTAACATGCATTCCTTAGGGCTTGCTAGAAGACCAAAGCCAATAGGATACTCTTGCCTAGATGTAGAGGTTGAAAAAAGTATAATTTGTTCCTGCCCAGATAGCATGTGCAGGGACAAAAGGAGCAGTAACAGGCCTATGGAAATGATAATTAGAGAAAAGTGTGTGTGTTTCCGTTGCATCATTCAAACTTGACCTTGAGCGTCAGAAAAATCTAAGCTTTGTAGCCAGACAGACACGGATTCAAATCTTGATTTTGCCACTGTACTTCTTTTGTGTTTTTGGACGTGTTAATTACCTTCTCAGAGCCTTAATTTTTTTCTTCCTGCAAAATGCAGATTGCATGTACTTCCTAGGATGTTTGTGAAAATTAAATGAGAGAATGTCACCAAAGCACTCTGCACACTGTCTGATAGATGCACCAGGCACCATTATGTGCTAGTTCCTACCCTTACTCTCTGATCACTCACTGCATTTAGGCAACAAATTGAAATGCTCTTGTTTCTAAAGGCATTGGGCCAGTAATCTTACTTCTGAAAATTTTCCTAGAGCAAACAAGCCAGAGGACAGGAAATATTTTGTAGTCAAGATGATTGCTGGGTTTGTTAATAATAAAAAAAACTGAGCACCCCCAATATAAAGGAATACTGTTTATTTAAAATGACATTCATGAAAAGTTTTAGTAATTGTTAAATTTGTGTCTAGATGTCCCCCTAAAGCCTCATGCAGTTTTAGATGAGTTTTTTTTTTTTTTTTTTTCTGAGGAGGCTGAATCTAGAGTGTGTGATTGATTCATGGTTCAATGCTAGGATTAAGGGTGGGTGATTACTGCATCAGCCTATTGACTGGATTGGCACTGGCCTAATCCCAGTAGACTAGATACAATATAAGGTACAGAAAGAGGCTTGTTTCCTCTCTCTCCCCTGTTGCTTTTCTGTCTTCCACCACCATGAACTATTGTGCCTCTGCCATGTACCATCCTGCCTTGGAGCAGCAGACTGTGGACCGAAACTTTTACAAACTGTGAGCTAAATTAACCTTTCCTCCCTTTAACTTTGAGCATTGAGTATTTTGTCTCAGCAAGGAGATAAGTAACTAAGTCAGAATTTGATACCAGAGAGATGGGGTCATTGCTATGACAATAACTGACTAGGTGAATCAGGAGCCTTTGGGAATGGATTGTGGGAATAGTTTGGAAAGGTTTAGAGATCCCAGCTGAAAAAGTAAAGCTGGAAGGCCTTAGGCTGTTCTGTATGGGAGATTCTGCTCAGAGCTCAGAAGACCAAAAGGCTGATAGAAATCCTACTGGTAAAGACAAGGCTCAGGAGGTTTCTGCTGAGAAAGACTTCATTGGCTGTTATATTCCAGATGATGTGTTATGGTTTGGCAAAAAGTTTGTCTGCATTTTGCTCCTGCCCAGAGACTTTGCCTGGTACTAAGATTAAGGGTGATGGACTGATTAATCATGTAGAAGAAATTTCAAGACAGTTGAACGTTGAGGCAGTGGCATGGCTACTATTGGGGGTTTTTAGCCAAATCTATGTTGAGAATCAAGAGCAAAGAACCAAGCACGCTGATTTCAAACGTTAAGTTTGGCCAGAAAGAAAGCTCCAGTAAAGCTGTCGACTGCAAAGATAGAGCAGAAGAGCTCTTGATTGCTGAGAAGGAATAGGAGAATAGAAAAGATGGCCTAAGGGCATCACAAACAGCAAGACTCTACCATTTGCACACTCAAAACTTCAAAGGTTAAAAACTTTGCTTTGAGAAGCAAGTCCTAGAGCACCACATTCCAGAATGGTGGTGGCTGCACTATGTTCCAAAATGGCAGTGGCCTAGGGAATTTGTTTCTTGGAATTGGATTCAGTGTACTCATCAATCCAGGCATTTGACCTTATAGCCAAGAGAGAGAGGGAAGCCTAGTTACTGCTCCAGCTGGCAGCAGATCTTGGTATCATCCACGTGGCTCTGGTTTTAGGTGCATGCAGAATGCAAGACTTGTGGGGTCAGAAAAGTTTCCATGCAGATTTCAGAAGGTGTGGGAGGCCAGACAGTGTGCCCCTGAGAGTGCAGTGTGTGAATCTGTGAGTGTGAAACCAAAGGTATTGTGGAGATCCCAGAAGTTTGGAGAAGCCAAGAATGTGGATCATCTGAAGAAAACTGCAAGGAGGGAGCAGAGCCAGCCCAAGAGAGAAGTCATGGGGGCTACTATCAGCAGAAGTGCCATAAGGGTGGAGTCACCCAAGCCCTTTGGAGTTCACATCTTGCCACAGATTGCCTTGGATGCCACACATGGAAGTACAGGACTTAATGTTTTCCCTGCTGAACTTTGAACTTGCTTTGGTCCTGTTCCTTTGTATCCCCTTGTTTGTAACTTTTGGAATGGAAATGTCTATCTTGTGCCTTTGTATGTTGGGAGTGTTTAACTTTCATTTTGTTATTCACAGTGAATGAGGAAACCACTAAGAAACACAGGCTAGCAAAAGGCTGAATTTATTTGTCTGGGTCCAGACAGGTTGAGATCATGAATGATATCAGCAGTTGACTGGAGGAGAAGTTGAGTTTATATAGGGTTTGGAGGGCAGAGGTATAATCCCAAAGAATCTGGATAGAATGTTTGGTGTCAAAGTTCTATGGTCAGTGCAGGTGTACAGCTAATGCTGGACCTCCTGGCAGCAGGGAGATTATATGTCCAGTCCTAAATTTTCTTCATGGCCATCTGTTCTGTTTGCTGAGGACAGCATGGCTCTTTTAGTGGTTTCCTGTTGTTTGCTGGGAATAGCCTGTTTGCTGAGAAGGTCTTTCCCAGATCGGGCATGACACTTTTCATTTGTACAAGGGCTCATAGCTAAGAGTTTACCTTAAATCTCAAAGGAGACTTAGGACTTGGACTTTTCAGCAATGCTGGCACTGTTAGGACTTTGGCAACTCTTGAAGGTGGACTAAATGCCCTTTGCTTTGCATAAAGGGATGTGCATGAATCTTTGGGGGATCAGGGGCAGAATGTTACGCTTTGTCTCTAGATGCCCCCCCACACACCAAAGCCTCATACTGTCATAAGGCTTTTTCAGAGGTGACTGAATCTAGAGTGTGTGATGCCCGGAATCAGGGTGTGTGGTTATTAACTCTGTCCACTGATTGGCTTGGCATAATTCTGGCTAGGAGTAAGAGTGTGAGTGCTACACCAGCCCTATGGCTGGTAGTTTGCATACAACAAAAGGAACAGAAAGAGTTTTGTGGTTCCTCCCTCCCTCTTGTTGCTTTTATTATCTTCTGCTGCCATCAACTGTTTCTTTTCTGGGATGCCCCTCTGCCAAGCCACCCTGCCTTGGAGCGAGCTGATTATGGACTGAAACCTCTACAAACTGTGAGCTAAATAAACCTTTCCCCCTTTCGGTGTCTGGATATTTTCTCTCAGAAATGACAGAAAAGTAACTAAGGGAGTAGCATAGTGACCTGTTTACATTTTTTTGTTGTTGTTTTGTTTGTTTTTCTGGTACCGGGAATCGAACTCACGACCTTGCGCTTGTCAGGCATGCGCTGTGCTGCTGAGCTAAATCCCAAGCCCCCAACCTGTTTACATTGTAGTATTAAGCTAACAAACTTTATCGAGTTCTATTTACAATTATGTTAACTACCTTAAAAAATCTATATAGAAAAAATACTGAAGTTAAATATACCAAAGTGGTAATTATGGTTGCCTTTGGGTAAAGAGATAAAAAACTTTATTTTTTTCTGCAATATTCATAACACAAAACATTAAAAATTTTTTCTGCCACATGCATACCATTTTTCTGCCATACACATAACAATTTTATAGTGGAAAATTAACTGCACAATAACTTTAAGAGAGTTTTAAAGACTATAGCATCTAGAATGGATTTATAATTACATGTGATAATATGGATAGATTGCACAACCTAAACGGTGAGCAAAAGAAACCAAACGCAAAAGATTACATAGCGAATAGTTCAATTTCTTTAAAGTACAAAAACAAGCAATGCTAATTTATACTCCTAGTAGTTCGAATAGCGGTAACCTTGAAGAGGAGGTAGGTAGTAACTTTTGAATGTGTCTCCTTTAGCCCAACACTGAGTGTAGAAAATTCATTGTGTGTGGGGGCCTGTTAGTAGTAACTGAAAGAGGGCATGAGGGAGTTCTGGAATCTGGTAATATTCTATTTCACGATCTGGGGGCTAGGTATGCTCAGTTCATGAAAAGTTTCCACCCTAAGGAATGGTAGGCTTGTCTGCATATGCATGTAATACCTCAATAAAAATTAGAAATAAGGTGATAGATAGATAGATAGATAGATAGATAGATAGATAGACAGACAGAAAATGCACTTGGTGAATGCAAATCGTCGTTGCCCTTGTCTCAGGAAATCTTTAGAACAAAAGAAAACTTGTTTGGCCACAAGATGGCAGCATAAGCTGCTTGCAATCAAATTCCGTGGTCCTTCAGCGCGAACATTTTTAAGAAACCAAATATTTGGTATATTTATTGTTAGTAGAAGGGAACTTACAGATTTTAGCCTTACCTCTAATTTTCCAGTGAAAACAATAATGCTATAGAAGAAGGATTGGCTTTAGGATACATTGCTGATTAGAAGACAACCTAGTTTGAAAACTCAGGTTTCTGGGCTAACAGCTTGTTCTGTCACACTTAAAAACCTATTTTCAGCCATAGTCCCTTCCTGCTATGCTTTGGGAGAGGAGCTTATCAAGAAGAAACTCTTTTTCTATAATTTCAGAACTAGATGTCTCAAATGTAATAGAAAATTCATGACTAGAATTAGCAGTATTGACAAGCTGCAGTATAAAAATTCCTTATATGGGCTTTTAAAAATATCACATGGCCAGTTCTGCCTAAGCTGACTTGCCTCTACTTCCGCTGATGTGAGAGATAAACCAATGGGACCTCACCTCCATCTTCTCTCTTCTTCTCAGTTTCTTCCTCCTTTCTTGTATGGGGGGGGTTAATTAACATTCATTTACCTCATTTTGCTTTTTAATTTTTTTTAGGCAAGAAATATTGAAGTCAGTTCTTAAAAAATTGAAAGCTGGATATGTACAAGGAAGCCATGGTATAGCTTCACTAAGGAAACTACAGAAGATCTGAGTTACAAAGTAAAGGGAGTCAACCTCGGCCTCCTATTTCCCTTTGCTCTAAATTGACGATGAAGGAATTTGTACCTGAGGCTCTTCAAAAGAACTGCTAAAGGGGCTGGGGATTTAGCTCAGCGGCAAAAGCGCCTGCCTGGCAAGCGCAAGGTCGTGAGTTCGGTTCCCGGTACCGGAGAAAAAAAACCAAAAGAACTGCTAAAGATTCCCTGGCATCAGTCATATTTCATAAATAACCAAGGTGACACCGAATAATATAACATGATTGTCAGGCTGCCCTGCAACCCACTGAGTCTAGACTCCAACTGTCTCCACTGCTTCCTCAGGTCCTGCTTCTTGTTAGTAAAGGACAGGCAGAAAAGCTTATCAGAGGGGAGCCTCAGGTTATCGAAACTCTTGGCAGAAGAGAGGAAGGTTCTGGTTGATTTCTTTTTCTGGGTAACTAGGGATAAACAGAAAAAACATTGCTTTAACCTTTGTGGGGGAAAATCTTTCTAACATGTATACCTCTTTTCTATGTCAGAATTAAGGGAACTTAAAGAACATGGTAAATTCAGACGCTTTTATGGTGTTAAGCTTCATTTTGCATCAGTGACCATTATCCAGGGCTGGAGATGGTAGATGACATGTGAGAAGTAGTTCATTTCCTTATTTTACTAATGAGGGAATGGAAGCTCTGGCAGGGAACTGAACTCTCCACATTCATAAGAGTCACAGTGCTGGGAAGATGTAGAATCAGCTTCAGTGTGAGCTTATATCTTCTAAAATCAGAAAGGAAAATAATCTTGCTTAATTTGAATGTCCCGGCTAGGGTAACTAGAAGACATGTTTCCCTGTTCTTCATCTACTTCTCAACTCGACCAGCTAGAACTCTTCTGACAAAGTAAAGGATTGAAGCAATTTTCTGAATCATTTGGACTAAAACCCCATTGCATAGCTGTAGCCTTTAAATATATGTAATGTGGCTATAGTGACCAGTTTCCACAAACCACACCAGAAAGCTCGGCACACTATTACATATTCATGCAGCATACTCCAGATTTTCTGTGAGTACAGGGAATAAGAAATGTAGAAATAACCTCCAAAGTTGTTTTGAAACCACTTTATGCCCTCACCTTCAGAAGGCCTTTTGCGAAAGATCAGTTAGGAGAAACGAAATGACTTATGCATGCCATCACATTTTTCCTTTTCTCACGTAAGTGCTTATTTCATCATCTTCTAGTGCAAATACCAATGCAAATGACAAAAAGGGCACAAGGAATGAGGATTATATGGAGATGACAAAGGAAGAATGGGATAAAAGGTATAATTAACAGAACACTGGCCATGATGACTACACTTTAAGTAAAATAGGTTTGGTTGGCTTCTCTTCCTATTTATGTCTGGTAGCTTCATTACTAAAGGTGGAGGGTGGGTCTAGGTCCTACCAGCACTACCTTCACCTGAGAGCTTATTATGAACACAGAATCTTAGGCCCCTGTGACATATCTTAAGGAAACATGATGAAATACGTTTAAACAAGATTAAAGCTGAGAACTGTTGTGATGGCAGAGCTAAACCGTCATGTCTCCTCAATGGTCTTTTACAAAAGATTGCCAAGTGATTTGTGTGCACATTGAAGTTTGTGAGGCGCTGATGTAGAGCACAGTAAGAATAATGCTAGAAGAAGAATTGGAAAATGAGATTTCTTCTCCTTTATTCTTCTACTAAGTAGCGGAATACATTTATTCACGCTACAACCCCTTTCTGAGCTTTAGTTTGTCATGAGTAAATTGAGGAGATTTGACCAGAAAACCTGTGAGGATCTTTATGCCCCAAAGCTCTACAATTCTAATGAAGAGTGAGCACCTAATTTTCGATCCTCCCTTATAAATATGTCTCCTTTCATCAAATTAGTTAAATTTATGAATGAAAACCAGGTGAGAAGATATCTCGTTTCTTAGGTATTTACAATTGTTTCTTTAATTTGCCCCAACTATACCAACCTTTCCAAGGATTCTGAGATGGGGTGGTCATGGCTGTGCACGTCCCCAGTTTTGGGGAGTGAATCTAGGTGAAGCAACAGGAGGAGGCAGATGTGGTGGTGATGGGAAGGAACCAACTTCTACAGCCAATTCCTTGGAGTTAGAGCAGATAGAAGTAAATTCTCCCCGCAGTATTTATTTTTCCACTTCATTCTTCCTCTCTGGGATTAGGTTAAGTTGATTCTACCACCTCTTAGTGTTTGGCCATAGCCTTAGTTTTGAAAGTGAGCTAAAATGAAACAGAAGAGAAACATCACCAGACAGTGTATGTTGCATAGAAAGAGGGAGACTTGGATGTCGTATCTTGTGTTACTCTCCGAAAAGATAGGAGTAAACCAACCAAAGTAGTTTACCTACTTTCAGGACTTTTTTTTTTCTTACCAGCAACCTGTCCTGAGAGGACACCAGTGGAGTGTCCTATACTTTAACTCAGTACTGATGCCATGTACCTGAACAAGCATCATATCACTCAGGTTGAGGGCTCATGCCTACAGACTGCCCCCCTTTCAGATCACAGTAGCAAATGTTAGCTTGTCTCTTTTACTTCTGAGTGACTATAAATTGGGAATCCCCACTACCACTTCCTCAGGTTCAATTAATTTGCTAAAGCAGCAAGTAGAACACACAGAAGCTCTTTACTTACATCTACTGACTTAGTATATTAATAACTGAAACCATAAGAGATACAGATGAACACTCAGATTAAGAGATATGAGGAAATGTGATAAAAATATGGTTACTACTTAAATTAGAAAAAGTATTACAAGATAGTTATACTAGTAATTTTTCTTAGTTCATTGAAAAGGATCGTTTGTGCTAATATTGTTTGGAAAATTCAGTGCCCATATCTTGTATTCTGAGTAAGTAATTTAAAGATAACAATATGCGATATATTAACAATTGTTACTCGCCTATTATCTTATTTTGAAATTTTGGGTTTTTTTCTCTTTAAAATAAAAAAGAAAGGTGGGGCTGGGGATTTAGCTCAGCGGCACAGCGCCTGCCTGGCAAGTGCAAGGTCGTGAGTTCAATTCTCGATACTGAAAAAACACCAAATAAATAAATAAATAAATAAAATAAAAATAAAAAAGAAAGTATTACAGTAGAAAAGTTGCCTTTTATCCTCCTAAAAAAACTTGCCCTTGCTTCAGACACTCTTCTTCGTTTTTCGTGTCACTTTCTGAAGCAGCTCTAGAAGACTTCTTTCGTGGTGTCTTCATGGCTGCCTCAATATCCTGAGTCAATTCAAAGCATTTATGTCAATTTTTGTCAAATAAAATCATCATTATGCGCCCTCATCCATTTTAATCACTGGATCTGGTACCACATGATTTGTGGCTCTTCCACAAAATCGAAATGACCATGAAAGATAAACACTGGAATCGAATCAGGACACTGAGGCATCCACAACAGTGCAACTAAAGACAAAAAAGAGAACTTCCAGAACTGCTTTGGAAGCAGCAAGAGTGACAGGCTAAGTATGTTTGAATCACGGAGAGTATTTTTGAGGGGGATTAATGGCAATGCAATTAACAGTAGTACATTTTTTAAAATTTAAGCATCACCATAATTTTTCATCATGCCTAATACACAGGGCAAGGAATAGAAGGGTCCTGAGTAGAGGAGCTTCTGTTTCTGTGAAGCCAGGATGTGCTACCCTCCCCACAGTTGTTTGTGCCAACTGGGAAGCTCTCTGAAACCTGTCCTTTTAGTGTTTGTGTGTGTGTGTGTGTGTGTGTGTGTGTGTGTGTATGTGTGTGTGAAGGTTTCTTTACATAAACATCATTGATTGCATCATTGACCATAGCAGATTAACTCAATCTTCAGCTCCTCAGTCCTCCTGGGATATTAAGAAGTGGGGCTGAAAGTACAATTGTCTCATCACACTGCTGGTTCCCTTGGCAACCAGCTCCTGATCCAGTGGCTATCCATGAACCTCCAGCCATCAATCATCTCACTAGCAATACAAAAAGAAAGACCTTTGGAGATTCCAACTGTTTTAGAGCCATGTTCCAGAAACCAGGAATAAAGATTCAGTGCATATTTATTATTCCCACCCTTAAATCTTAATTAACCATCTGCAGTACCTGTCCCAGTCACCATTGCCTCATAATACTCTATTGTAATTTTAGTTGGGCTGGATGATTGTTTTGTTCCTTGTGGTATCAGCTGAATCACACAAGGGTATAGTTGGCATAGTCTGAAAGATTAAAAATGGCTTCAGGCCATGTTTGATACCTTGGAGGAATGAGTATAAATCTGTGTTGAGCTGGATCGTATTCCCAAAGTAACTAAACTTCTTACAGGGAAACTGGCTTCCCCAAGTGGGTTATCTTAAAATAGAACCAGGTGGAAGTCAGGCAACTTTTTATAATACAACATCAGAAATCAAAGTGTCATTTCTACCATATTAAATTAGTTAAAGAAGTCACAAGCTCACCTTGATTCAAAGGAAGGAAATACAAAGCCATACTGCTCAATGTGAGTAATGTTAATGAATTTGTGGCCATAAAAAAAATCTCTATAGTATTGAGATAAATTGTACTGAGGAGTCAATACAAAAGCAAATGTTGAGGATGTTCTTTTGTTTTCTCTCCTTGTCCCACATCATATCTTAGTTCACTGGATTTTAAAACTTTGCCCTAAAAGGAGAAATAAAGGAGGACAAGCGAAGGCATAGGAAAAAGTGTTTTCTCTCTCTTTCTCTATCTTTCTCCCCTCCTCTTTCACACCCTTCTCTCCTTCTTTCTGTGTGTTTATTTCTTTTTCTTATGTAATTGCCATATCTTTCTCTCTTCCTCTCTTTTCACAAGAGTTAGGTGAATTAAACCATTCTCTCTCTCTCTCTCTCTCTCTCTCTCTCTCTCTCTTCCCCCTGAGCTGCCTTCTGATCCTACTTAAATTTCCAAGAACTGATGAATGATGTTTTACTGCACTAGCCCTCTGGGGTCACGGAGGAAAAAAAGAGCAAATGATGCAGAAAAAAGAGGATCTAAGAAAGCTAATAGAAAGCGAAAGTTTGGTTCCCTTAGGCCAGTTCTATTTATATTTCTTATATTCCACTTTATTAGGTTAGACTTACTCAGTGGCTCTGTGGACTCCAGAACTCTATTTTATTCTTCACCCACACCACAACTTACTCCTTGATTTTGGGTCCCCCACCTCCCTACCTCCCCAGAGTAATAGTATGTGCCACTTAGCTATCATTATCACTTACTCTGTGTCAGACATTTTATACCCATTATTCCATTTGCACCTCAGAACAACTCTCTGAGGTCTATAATATTACACCCCAGTTAGAGGTGAGAAAACCAAGGTCCAGTGAACTAATACAAATCTTTCAGATTCAAATTTAATATAATATAGAACTTAGTTTGGAACTCAGGTCATTTTACTCTCAAAGGGTATAAGTGACAATCTTCTTGTGCTTTACTCTGCTGAGCAAAGGTGCCATAATAGCTATCATAAGGCTATAAAAGAATGTTTCTGTAGTCAATATGACCGTTGCTTAGGGGCTATGTGCAACTAACTGGTATAAATAACCAATATCAATAAAAACAATGTTTAAGAGAGGTTGGACATTAATAACAATGACAGTTAACATTACCAAAGGCTTACCGCATCCCAGTAACTGATGTAATATTTTACCTATACTAACTTGTTAGTGACTTACAGCAACCTGGATGTTAGGTATATTATTATCATATTTTATGACTGAATAAAATGATGCACAGAGAAAGTAGTTACCTTGACCATAGTAAAATTCTGACTGACAGACTCAGAAAATTTGAACACAGACAACTTAACCCAGAAGTCCATGCTTTTAACTGTTATGCGCTGTGGCCTCTCTTGATTGTATCTGAATTTGAAGTTGAAATTATAGACAATCTTTCTGGGAAGGTAAAGTTATGAATCTCTCTGTAAGACAGAGTATTAAATACTTGAGTCTAAGAGCTATTTTTATAAATGCGTTTTTCAACCCTGAAAAAGGTCTTTTTTTAAAAAACTGGTTCAATAACAGCAATTTGCACATATTAAAAGTTTGATAATTGATTCCTAATTATTTTCTTTTATTCAACCAGCCAAAAGGTTTAAGATCATCTGAAACAGTAAGCTAAATAAAAAGAAATTATTTCTTTTTTTGCTCAAATTCGTTAAGAATCATTAGTTAATGAAGCTCTGTGCTAACCATTTGGGGAAACACGAAATGTGAAAATAGCCATCAGTAACTCAACAGCGCCCCTAAAGACCTCATCTTATTATTTCTTATATTTGCAGCATTACCCTTTTCCTCTGGAAAGACTATATTCATTCCTTAATCCTGGAATGAAGTTAGTGTTGTTACCAACTCCTACTTCCACTGCTGGTCTAGGTGTGGTCCCTCACATGAAGATGGCTCTATACCTGCCATATTCCATTCATTTTGTACACAGAGTTACAGCTGCCAACTAGCTTGATGGAGGACTGAGGGTAGAAACTCAGGATGGCTGCATCTTGGATTTTCGTTCATGTGTTGTCATGAACAAGTGCCAGCTGCTATGGTTTGTATCTAGATGTTCACTGAAAGCCTCATACACTCATAGATGGAGCTTTGGAGAGGTGACTAGATCATGGGGTGAATGATATTCATCAGTAGATTCACCCACTGATGGGTTTACAGCTAAACGTGCTGTTGGAGGTACAGCCTGCTCAGAGGAGGCAGGTCACTGGGCGCGTGGCCTGGGCGTGTATATCTTCCTCCTTCACTCCTCTCTCCACCCTCTCTCTGCTTCCTAAATGCCATGATATGAGCCACTATTCCTCTGCCTTGGAGCCACCAGACTATGAAAAATGAGCCAAAATAACCATCTCCTCCTTTATTTTGGAGGTATTGCTTATTATGTGCCAGCAATAAGGAAAGTGATTAAAATACCTGCCCATCTGCCTATCACAGCAAGTAGAAATACTTCTCTCCAATTTTCAAGGTCTCCTATATTTGGCCTCAGTTTAATCCTCATCTCTCCGTGCTCCTTTATAAAGATCTGTGAGGTAAGCCTCTGTCCTTAGAAATTACACCATGTTTATTTCTACACCTTTGTATTTTATCATTCAATTCTTCTTTCATTCTACTACCATTAGTACTTATACCAACCAAGCTAATATTTCATGGTATTCATGTTACA
Source organism: Chinchilla lanigera (assembly GCF_000276665.1). Classification (NCBI taxonomy): domain Eukaryota; kingdom Metazoa; phylum Chordata; class Mammalia; order Rodentia; family Chinchillidae; genus Chinchilla; species Chinchilla lanigera. The sequence goes on from NW_004955490.1 coordinate 4,300,973, forward strand.
GGTTCTCATTATTTCATGTATCATCTTTGAGTTCTAAAGTATATTGTGAATGAATATATATATATATATATATATATATATATATATATATAAAAAACTTGTGCCAGACTGCTGTAGCTCCCTCTATCCCTTTATATCAAGGATAACTTCTACTGTATTCCTAGTCGTACATTTGCTTTAATATCAGCTGATATCACTCTTCAAATCACAGATATATGCTCTCTACCCTAGAAAAACAAAAATACATGGAAATGAATGAAAACAAAGACACCATATATCAAAAAATTGTGGGACATACCTAACACAGTGCTGAGAGGGAAAATTATAGTACTAAATGGATAGATTGTAAAAGAGAAAAACTTTCAAATAAAGTCAAGAGCAGAAGAAGAAAGGAAATAAAGATAAAAGGAGAAATTAATTGAAAGAAAAACAATGGGGAAAAATCAATAAATTTGGCCAATGTTTAGCAAGACTGAAACGAAAAAGAAAACAGAGTATATCACTACAGACTCTGCAGACATCAAGAGGATAATAAGGGAATACTACTAGAAACTCTACATACTATTTCTTTGAAAAACATAAAGTACCATAATTCACCTAGTACACAATAGCATTAATAACCTTATAATTCATAATAAAATTGAATTGTTGATTTTAAAACTCCAAAAAGATATCTCCAAACCCAGGTAACTTTACTGGACAATTCTACCAAATTTTCAAAAAAGAACAAACACAAGTCTCCATAGTCTATTCTAGAAATTAAAAGAGGGAGTACTTCCCAATTCATTTTATGAAACTAGAAGTGTAGGTAGATAAGTAGACATGAGTGGTGGGGATGGTCTGGGGAAGCTGAATTTTTATACACTGGCAGAACTTGTGCAGTAACTATCCGGAATGCCCTTCCTTTGACCTTCTCCATTCAATAATATGCAGGAGGAGGACATAGAACACTGAGAGGTGGGAAATTGGGAAAATAAAAGGAACCAGAACAAAGGAGCTCATCATCATTCACACTCTAACGATGATCAGCTTGTCTATGAGGCATGGCCAGCTTTGCAATAAAACATTGCTTTCTCTCAGCCAACACTTTGCTTGTGCATGGCCTCTCATTGCTTGAATATGGAAGCCAGGTGCATTCTTCTCCCTGGACTGCCAAGAACCAGGACAGTGACAATTTTAGTGCTGAAACCTAGGATCCACAATCGCCTTCCTCATCTAAAGTCTGGCAAGTCGAGATGACCACACTGCCTTCTGCTCTCCCAGGATCCTTTCTTGTCTGGATTTCACACACAATTCTGAACCTTCTGAGATGCCAGGTTTGTTTTTCCTGTCGTTCTTGGTACATGTTGTGTAGCCTGACTCACAGTTTCATTTTGCTTTTACAAAGTCCCCTAGATAGAACTCACAGTTGATCTGGACTGTGGTGCCCCAGGGATTTCATAACAGGCCTTGTACTGTCATGCTTTCCAACCCCTTGGCAGTGAAAGTGACTAGATCCATCACATTTGACTAAAACCTTGGAGAGAGTGTTACAGTTGAGTGGGTCAATAGTAATCCAGGTTCTTAATTTTTTGTTTGTTTGTTTGTTTGGTTTTGGTACCAGGAATGGGACTAGCACTCAGGACTTTGTGCTTGCCAGGCAGGAGATTATGCCACTGAGCTGTATCCCTGGCACAAATAATTAATCATTAACTGTTTCTTTCACTTTCTTTTTATTTTTTTGGTACCAGGAATTGAACTCATGACCTTAGGCTTGCCAGGCAAGCACTTATGCTGCTGAGCTATATCCCTGGCCCAAGATTCTTATATATAGTGAGGAAAGAATTGACAAGCATGCACCCAGTAGTAAATAGTAAGCAGCTATGTTTATTGAAGGTCACAGGGAGTTGTGCTCAGGGAAAATCCAAGTCAACAAAGGTATCACATAAACTAAGAAAGGTGGTGAGGTCACAGAAAAGCACTGCACACAGATCAAAATTAGCAACAATGGAAAAAAGGGCCCCAAAACTCAGGCTTTAATTTAAAGGCCAGATACCCCTGCTTTAGGTGCCTTCCACTAAATCTCTAGGTGTGACCTGCAGGAATGATTGACAGGCTTCAGCACACATGCTCACCAAAGAATTTGCTGTGATATTAATTATATTTATGACAGCGCATATTTATGAGCCTATAATGGAGCCAGTAGGGTAAAGGTGACCAGAAGGTCAGGCTAGGAGATCCAATGCACGCATTCACTGCCCTACAGGACCAGCCATCTCCTAAGCTTTTGTTATTTCATTCTCTGTCTCTCTTAGGAAGACTGAAGCAGGAATAACCATAGAGTGCTGTGTAGAATTAAATGGAGGGAAAGGAGTGCCTTGTTAAGCTCCATTGTTTGTAACTGTACTAAGGGGATCAAAAGTATCCGCAGACTGAGGAATCTCCACGAGCTTAGGACAACAGTTCCACAGCCTATTCATATAAACCCTTAAGGAGTCTCAGGTTACTTTTTAAAAAGACTCTTAAGGCTCCAAATGATAAGTAATTATTGCTGAGAGTGCCATGACCAATCCCTTATTTTAGATAAATCTCTTTATAGGTCTTCTGATCTTAATTCTCCTTTGGTTTCTCTTGATCTGCCAACTCCCCTGAGAGTGGAGCCATTTTCACTGCCTTCCCCTATTCTAAAATAAAACCAGGACTCAGGGCTTACCTAGAGGTTTCATGTCCCTCTCTTATTCTAATTTCCTCCAGTTTACCCTTAACCTCCTTGTGCATTTTGGGTCTTCTTGCCTAGCAGATGTAAACCTGCAGATGACTTTGAGAACCAATGGTTACCAACAAAAATATACTGCTGGGGAGCCCTGGACTGATCACCTACTAACACAAAGCAAAGGGTTTAACACCTGACTTGCGCTGCCCCCTCTCAACAAGAAGTAGACAGATGACTTCATCAGCCCATACTTTAGAGAATTAGGAGCTACTACTCCTTGAAAGGGGATTGTAGGGAGATACATAGGCATGTATGGCGAGAGATGGTCCAGGAAGCTCAGCTTTCATCAATGATCACATTCTGGTGATGATCTCGTTGTCTAAGGGCCATATCTTCTTTTGCAAAGAAGACTTTCTCCAAACCAAAATTTTGTTTGCACATAGTCTCTGATTGCTTGAGTTTGGCAGCCAGGTGAATTCAAAAGAAGGCAAAGATTGTTTACAAAAAGAAGAGAGAAAGACAATTGCAGATTAACATTCATTATGAATACAAAAGTACAATACTTTTAAAAATATAAGCAAATAGAATTCAATAATATATGAAAGAATTATATATCATGATGAATGAAATTTATCCAAGTGTAAAGAGAATTACTTTGGTAAATGTAAAAACCAATAGTTTTTCATTCTTTTGGGTTTTTAGCTCCTATTTTTCCCCATGTAATTATGAAAAGTGAGTTAATGAAGTAAGAATTATAAATCTATATGAATAGATCTACATTAATATAGAGAAAAATAAAGTAATCACAGCAGTGAACTAGAAAAAAAACAAGAATCACAAAACAGCAGTAACCGAAGCAATGAACAATGTTTTAAGATATGAAGAAGTCAAAGCAAAATGACAGAAGTAAACTTTTCTTTATCAACATTTATTGAAGCTCCAGTGGCGCAATCGGTTAGCTCGCAGTCCTTATGTATCAACATTTACTTTAAATGTAAAGGGATTTAACTCTACATTAAAAGGCAAAATTAGCAGAATCGATTTAAAACTTCATACAGTTTAGATATGCTGCTTACAAGAGACCCCCTTTAGATCCAAAACTATTGACACATGAAACAAACCAGATGAATCTCTGGAGAGTACGGTAAGTAAAAAATGCCAATCCCCACAAAATCACACCTTATTTTCCATGTATATGACATTTCTGAATGTCAAAATTATTCAAATAGGGAACAGATTCTTGGCTGGAGAGGTTAAATGGGTGTGTCCGGGGCTGGGGATTTAGCTCAGCGGCAAAAGCGCCTGCCTGGCAAGTGCAAGGTCGTGAGTTTGGTTCCCGGTACCAGA